>NW_010126502.1:0-10327 GCF_000699245.1 Pterocles gutturalis
ATTATAATTAATATAAATAGGGGGAGAGAAAAAAGAGTTTTCTTATATAGCAAGGAATCATGCGCAGTTTTTGAAGGGGAAGATTTAGAAAACCCCCCCGAATAACTGCAACTGCTGGCCATACACATTCTTTAGGACTGGAGTTCATTACCACTTGATAATGTAGCCTCCCTGTCAATGCTATACTACTTTGAAACACTAGCAGAGACCTTGAAATTTTCTATCTTCTATTTAAAAGTCACATTTGAAAAATCACTTTTATTCCCATAAATACATCGTATTTGAAGGCTTTTAACTTTTCTTCCTGGAATACTGTAATAAAAAAGTGCACATGGGGTTGAGTGCAGCCACTGATGTAAAGGGCATAACTGCAACGTGCAGGCAGGGGTGCACCACGTGCGTTGGTGTGAACAGCTTCATGCACTCTGATCACATCTTGTAGGAAGACAGAGAGGAAAGCATAGGGGAGAGATTTAGGGCTAAACGGAGCAGTTTTGTCCACAAAGACTTTCACTAGTATAACCCTCTCTCATACAAGGGAAGCCGTCGTGCAAGAACAGGGCTCCTGGCCACTGGCAGTAACACAGGTAAAATAATTAATCTAGTGATAACTAGACTGTGAGTTGAAAGACAACTTTTTGAAGGACCCACCTGTCAACCAGATTTCTCGCTCAGGGTGTCTTGGAGGAGTAGGGCAGCAGCCCGATAGCACAGCAGCCCAAATGGTGTCAACGAATGACCCAGAGGGAATCTGTCGGATGCTGCATCTCCAAAGCTGCAGAAACTGGAAAGACACAACAGATGTCACCATTTGCTGGGGTGGAAAAGAAATAACAGCTCTAAGAAGGACAAAATCTTACAAGGCATTTGATCCCCAGCTGTAAACGAGAGGGGAACAATAACTCCAAATTTAAAAAGTCAAGGTTCTAAAGCAAGTTGACTTCTTTAAACTCCAGATAAACAACTGAATTAAAGGAGTGGCGGTCCTTCTGGTCTCATGATTTCCCCATTCCTAGCCGTGTGGTGGCCCAGATTAAGAAATGGGAAAGAATGGGCTTTTTTTTGTTTGAAAGCAAACGATGAAAGTGAAAGGCAGGAGGATGAGGTGGGAGAAGCACAGCAGGTCTATGAATGGTTACTGCAATAGTGACTTCTACATTTCTGTTTCTTGAGGAGGTGGTCCAGAGATGAAGCGTAGAGAAACAGGGGAAGGAGATCGAAGTCAAAACCTGAAAGACCCCTTTGAAAATCTATAGGGGAGCACAAGGAGGAGTTTCCAAAGGGCTTGTTAAAAGAGTGATTACAGAGCTGGGAGAACTATGGGAAGACAGAGAGAAGACAAGAAATGAGAGGACAGGATCGGAGGAAGAGGCTTTAATTGCTGGGGAGAAGACAGAGAAAGCATGAAGTTGGGAAGAGCAGTCAAAAAGGAGTAGGACTCAAGCTAAGCAGATAGGGGTGGGAGAGGTCTGAAAATACTTCCCAGATACAGACCCCACTTACTCACGGGGAGTTTGTGCAATTGATGAGGTGCAAGTCCAGCTACGTCCCAACCTCAACACCTCCCAGCCAGCCAAGGATTTCTCCCCTCTGTTAGGCTGATAACTGCTTCCCAGCGATGGAAGCCCCACTGCCTGCCAAGAGCCCCTGTCCCTCTTTCTCCCACCCCAGCTGCTCCCAGTCCCACTCGCCCCTGTGCACCGGCGCTGGTGCTTACCCAGCCTTGCATTAAGCCAGAGTAGAACTAACCCAGCAAGGCAAATAGTTTTCCACCAGCTTAGTGTACTATTAAGCAATACTTTAAATAGCAAAGAAAATACATGGGATGACATATGGAGACACTTTCCCACAGAAGCATTAAAGGGAGTTTAGCACAGTGCTTAGTTTCAAGACGTATGAGTATCTTTGATGTCTGTAGCCCCACCTTTACTACTGCTTGCCGTCTCAGAATACCAGATGGAGAGCAGGATGGATATACAGAGGCTCATGTTTACTCTGCACAACAAACTAAAAAGGTTACAGTATTTAAAAAACAGGAGATCCATGCAGAAGCATGTTATTTCTGCGTACACTAAAAGCTGCACGAATTGAAATGGCAAGTTCTCATCACACTGTAAAACACCTTATATATTTAACTGAAAGTGCAAATACATCAACCAGATGCATTTGGCCATAGTCATAACACAACAGATCATAAATGTGGAGACAGAAGGTGGGAAGATATCGCTCTGCCAAGACAGGTGTGGAAGGACTATGCCAATGAAGAACTAGGTAATATTAATGCTATATGACAAAAGGCAGCAGCACAAGGCAACATCGTATCGCCATAGGGCTGCCGGCAGTCCCTGCAACATCCAGCTGCTGTGGGATCTGTGTTAGGCTTCGTACAGCATGCTGATGTGGAAAACCCAACCTCCTAAAATCTTAGAAAACGCTCCATCTAGACACAAGAAAAATGGTGCTTGGTCATATGTACATAAATTGAGACTGCGGGTGTAGAGCTCTATACTATAAATATGAAATTGATAGATTTTATGGGAGTATAATAGAATGTTCACAGTGAAAACTATTGATACTATTAACATGTAACAGAGTTATTCCCCCAAAAAAGGACAAAAGGAATGTAATGATTGAAGTGTATGTGTGGAGGCAGCTACACACTGCAATAATACCTTTACAAACAGAGAACAGCCAAGAGGTACAGGGACTCCATTTGCAGAAAGTGTTGGGTGAGAGAGAATATCAGATGTGAAGGAAGGAATAAGAGCCGAACGTTTCACTCTCTTGGCTGTGTTCCTGTGTTTGCTCACAGAGCAATCGCTGACTTTAGCCGAGTCGGACTTACTGCTCAGCCTTGCCTCGGTGCTTACTGTCAACACTCGCATTTTCAAGCCTTTGCGATATTATCTGTTCATAACAAGTATACTAGGATATGCACTCGAGCTTGAAAGGCCATGGTACATGTGTATCTAGCAGAAGGAGCTATTTATTTGGACAATTAAGTGACACGTGTCACTCAGCTTTCTGTTGAGCGTTTGGGAAGGGCAGGGTGCCAGGGTACACACGCCAAGGGCAGCTCCGTCATACCTGTGCCCAAGATGGGAGGGCATGGCCATAACGGGGTGCTGCTGACCCAGTTTGTTCAGGTTCACAGCATTTCTGTGGAGGACGGAGTAGCTCTGCTCTCCCTGGGTCGCATGGCCCCTGTACCCACGGCAAGTGGGGGTCCTGCCTCCCTCGGTGCAGACAACATGAGGTGTACAGGCAACAGAGAGAAAGGTCCATGAAAGTCATGTGTTAGGAGAGGCAGCAGCCAGGGCAAAGCTGAGCGAGTGCTGGCTGCAGAGCCAAGGAGGGAAGCAGAGAGCAGAGCTCCCTTTCAGCAGAAAACTCTCTGGAAGGGCTGGCCGGGGACTCTGGGCAAAGACGTTGTGTGCTGCTGCCGCCGGTCCCTCCTCAGGTTCGGGAAAGCACACGCTCTTTATTCTTTGTAAATAAACCAGGATTGCACCAGAAAATTTGAATCAATCTCACATCCAGAGAAAACACCCAAAAAGGCCTTAAATGCTGGCTCACCTGTAGGATCAGACGATGACAGTGGAGCTGGTCCAGTTCCTAATGTCCTGGAACACTTGCAGGAACCCCAGTACTAACTGGCAGAGCCCAACACCATCCCACGCTGCCAGGGTGGGGAAGGAGCTGCCCTTTCTACAGGAGCCTGGCTCAGCCCAAAGGCTCCACGTGCAGGGTTAAACCCCCAGGGAAGGGAGCATCGGGGGGCAGAGGGTCTGAGGAGGGGATCTTGGCATAGGGCTGGCTGAACTACTCATCTCTTGTACAGAAATTGTATCATCTACCTTGGATAGTATCACCAATATTTGAACACAACTGGAGCTGTACTGCCAGGTGAAAGGGGAGAACAGGTTTGCAGTACAACAAATGTCTTTTGAAAAGCTTTACCTGGGAGAGAGAGGCTGGATCTCGGGTCTCTTCCTGCAGGTACCTCATGCAAGCAGTCCTCAACATCTTCTCCAGGAGTCAGGTTTTGTCCTTTGATTAAGGTGAGCAGGATTTCGCCAGTGATAACCTCATCTTTCTGTGAAGCACAGCAAGTTAATTAAGTTTTCATCTCTCCTGGCCTGGCTAAAGGTGTTAAGTCACTAAATGCAAAGCAATACCCAATAGCCGCTGAGGGCAGGAAAGGCAAAAGTCCCACTTCGGGTCCAAACCTCAGATGGAAAGTGCATGGGCAAAATACAATCCCTCGTGGTTATCCGTTCTCATTGGCATGACAAACTTTTTGGAAAAACTATGTGGGATCTTTGTCATGAATGACAACAGCTGATTTCACATCTTATCCCAAAAGACTCCACTAAAGATCCTGAGGAATTTCTTAAGTAACCACATATGTTGAACTGTTACTTATCTTAATGAAAAAAAGATAGTCACTTAACAGAAAGATATCCAGAGATGAGTTCACGCTATGTAGTACCCCCACAAAAAGAGACAATCTGAATTTATACAAGCACAAATTTTCCATCTGAAAATACTAAATGTAACTGTTTTCCGAAGGAAGTCCTGGCTCCACTAAAGTCAATGGCAAAACTCCCATTGACTTCAAATGGATCAGGACTTAAACCTCTGCCTTTAAGAACATGCAAACTGATTTTTAAATTTTCTATTAAAAAAAAATCAAAAGAAAAATGTGCTTGTATTTAAAAGTTTTGATGCCAAGTTTTGTCCCAGAGTGAATTACTTCAGCCTTGATATAAATCTATCAAAACAGGTTTAAAAAATGTAAAGATGAACACACCCTTAAAGAATAGCCCTGCTCTCCTCTCATACTCAGGTCCATACAAAACAATTTTGCACAGACAGTAGTGTGGATAAAGGAAAAAAGATAAAATAGCAAACCAGATAATATACAACCTATGGATACAGTCTGCAATTTAGAAATAGGCAACATATTGTAGTCGTAAGTACTTAATAGTAAAAATATTTATTTCCCCAGCTTCAGTTTTATTGAGATGCCCAATATTCAGGAAACAAAATTAATCTATTTAAATTACTTTACATCAAGTTAAATTAATTAATTACAGATACTTAATCTGAATAAATAAAGATACCTTTTCCACATCATTTAATGTCTTGCATAATACAAGAATTTTGACAGACTAAAGGTCAATCTGTCACTGTATCCTGCATTTAGCAATTTTTAGAAGGATTTGTTTAAGGACAAAGTACTAAGCCAGGGCAAGTATAGAAATATCAGATCAACATCTAAAATGCAGTAGATGCAGAGTTCGCGAAAAGTTTTTATTCTTTCTAAAAATCCATTTGAGATTTTCTAAATCCGTTCTCTATCTGACAACATGGTCTCATGGAGATCAATGAAGTAACGCTGCAGTCTGGTGTTAGTGTACTACAGCTAGATCACTATCACTGCTTAAATAAACTTAGAACTTCTGCTTAAATAAAACGTTTGCATCCTTCCCGTTGTAATCTTGGTTCATTTCTACTAATGTTAATCAAGAAAAATTTCTTCTGTACTTTCACATTTAGGCAGAGAAACAGCTGGTGTCTTTTGTCTCTGCCTGAAAATCAAACAAGCTCCTAAACTCAAATAATACCCAAACAAGTTTATGCAATTTTCAGATGCACTAGCATAGCTCATCGATCATTGCAATGACAGTATGACATGATGATGATACAATTTTGTTATATTAGACACAGGGATACCAAAGGGAGAAAAGAAAGAAAAAAAAAAAAAAAAAAACCACCACAACACCAAAGGACCTGCTGCAGAGTGTTGTAGAAATGATTTCTCTACTTTCTGATTATGATTAAATCTTGGTGTGCTTTGAAATCCCTAATGTGTAATGCAAACCAGGATTTGGGGTGTTAGGAATGCATCCCCACCCTTCTTCCAAAACGCTCTGTATATTATCAGCTGCAGACCCCAAATCCTTCAGTGGAGGGGGGAAGGAAGGAGAGGGAGGCAGGGAGCGGGAGAAGCAGGGGGGAGGAGAGAGAAAGAGGAGAGAGATTAGAAGCACTTTTCACCTCTTGGTCCCGTCGGTGTGCTCAACGCCGAGAACCATGCTTCAAATCCCGTGTTATCGTTAGGCCCGTTTCAAAGGAAGTCAAATAGTCTACTGAGAAAACAGTGGAAAAAGTAAAGGTCCTGAAGAAGTAAGTGCTGCATGTTGAAACGTATGCATGTCACACCCCATTTGTCTTTCATATTGAAGAATAAAGCAGCCTGTCCCGCAGCAGTTATTATACACCATATTCTTTATTTTAAAAATGCAAGAAATTTGGCACAAAGAACAAAAAATCAACTGATGAAAAGCATTTCTGTCATGGTTTAAATTAAGACCTTTGTAATGCAAGAATTACATCAGCAGTGGGCTTAGCTTAATGAAAATAAGACAGTGTTTTTAAAGACCGTGAACGAACAAATCCTCTCTGCCTTCTGAAAGAGAGAAAAGGCAGATATGGATAGATAGATAATTTAAGCTGAAATCAGAGCAAATCACCCTCTGTTACCTTTAGGAATTACTGAACTTTTTATTCCACTGACAATTCCAGGTCAATGAAGTCAAGCGAGAAGTTATTTTATATTCACATGTGGATTTTAAACATTTTCAGGGAATATTAGGTATTACAAAGTCTCTTCGATGTTCACATTGCCTGAACTTCTGGTTAAGATTAATTGAAATTTTAGATTTTCTCTCTTTTGATGTGTTTTTGGTTTTGGGTCCACTTAACAAGAACTGAAAGTTCAAAAGTTCTACTTTATCAACTTTTTGAAATGTTTATTGGCATATTATTTTGATATAATGATGGTTAAGGATTTAATAAACAAACATTTTGAATGAGAAGAAATTAATTAATACAAGCCATTTGTGGCTACCAGCAATGATGTCGTAGTGATTTGATTAGTGTTAAAATATATGGGTGGAGGTAACAAAAGGGAAGTTTCTTTTCCTTGATATGGATTGTCTGATATAAACTTTTGTCATCTATCCTTTTTGCACATTTTTATCCTTATGAGTCTGCCGAATGTTTTATGAAAATATAAGCAGAAATCTTCTGACAAGAAAGGAAAGCAGGATAAAATAGAGGTTTCTAGGGGAGATGAGCACAGAGTTTGAAATCTAGACAGAAAACTTTCTACTGTAGTTTGGTGAGTATAAGTATATATTATTTTAATATATCTTTCCTGCATTTACGTGACAGAAAACTGCAAAGCGACTGTATCAAGTGCATGTTTTGCTATTATTGGTGGCAAATACAACTGTTACAGCAACAAAACAATGTATATATTGGATATATTGGGGGTGGGGGTATATGTGTCCAAATACATACGTGTTACTCCCTCTATATAAAAAACCATAGATAGCTAAGTTGATTTTAATTGTATCAGTTTTCCAGGGGGAAAAAAAATTACAGTATTTTGCATTACCCTGTTTCTTTTATAGGTGAACTAATTGTGAATGAATCATTCACATGCTGCAAAATGAAGTTATCTGAAATGTTTGGGGATGTACATAAGTGAGATGGGCACGCACCTCACAGAATGGACACCAATATTTCTCTTTTATAAGCACATTTTATATATATTTATGAACAATGTGATCAAGCTACTGCCAGTATTTGAGATTATGATGTATATTAACATGTTGTTCGTCAATCTGGTTTAAAGACTCTCTGATTTAGCTCTAGAGAATAAATTACTTCTGATCTGGGTAAAACTAGCTATCCAGATCCTGAAAGGTCCTTCATCTTAACAACATTTCTTGATGCGTCCCTTGGGATCTCCAGGAAGATGGTCAGTTCCGTGACAAAACAAGCCTTGCCCTCGGTGCCTATGGGCACTCTCAGTAACGAAAGGAGAGCGGCAGAGGTTTTCTCGAAAAAAAAATATTATGTCAGTGTTTTAGAAAATAGTTATTATCTTTTCACTTATGGCATCTGTTTCAGTTTTATTTTGAACAAGTGCAGAAATTCCATTTTCCACTTCCTTTGGGCTCTGGGAATGAAAGGGTCAAGGGAAAAGATTTGGAGACACGGAGCCTGATGCTCTGTACCCAGAGCAGGTCCACAACCACGGCCGCTGTGGATGAGACCTGCTCGAAAGCAGTAGCTGCAGGACTGGGCCTGATGCGAAGATCATCTGGTGTGCAAGAAGGAAGGGAGATGAGACAGTTGGATTTGCTGGTCTTTTTATTTGCACACACAGAAGTTTCTTGTTGATCAAATGCAACCTTTCCTCTTGCAACTGGTGTCTCTCGGGGAGGACTCAGAGGGATGTTAGGAGTCTGCCCAGTCCTTGAAAAATAGCAGACAGTACACAATGTTTACCAAGAAATCCCTCCCTCTCACGAGATATTGTTTTCAAGGAATTTAGGTAGCAGCTAAACAAAACAAAACAACAATTTCAAGCTGTCTAAATTGAAAAAATGGCTTTTCTTCCAAGAATTCTTTGTCCTCTTGATTTCTGTCATGTAATCTCAGATATCTTGTGTTTCTATCGTCTCTAATAGCCACAATCCCCAGGAAATAAAGAGGATTAGTACCTACCTTCCTAGCAGCAAAAAGGGGAAAAATATGCCAGATTTTCTTCATACAGGATTCAAGAAAGATCCAGGCAACAGTCAAAAAGACCCTAATGTCTAAACCACTCTGCCTTTTAGAGGTCACCTTGAGCAAAAGCCAATCCCAACACTGGTGTTCTCTGGCGGGGTGGCAGCTGTGTGAGCTGGGCTGGGAGGCAGAGAAGGTCAGCCCCCGTCCGGGATTTCTTCCCCTGCTATACTGAGCAATGTCCATGCTCTGCCCTGTTACTATGATGCTATGCTTCTTGAAAATGCAATCAATAAGCAGAGCAGCTTTTCTTATTGGGGTAACTGCTACTCCTGTTTTGCCAGAGGACTTGACAGATGCTGCTAATGAAAAGACAACATTTCTTTTCACCCTGTCGCTGGTAGGTGGGTTTGAGTAGGAATCTGCTCTCCTGCGCTGCTGAAGTTTCTGAGCTTTCAAAGCACTTCCTCGGGCAGAAAGGGCACCAACACAAAAAGCAGTTGTGCCAAGGGAGTTTTTCTTGTGGGCAAGGTTCTGACAGCTGAGATTGCCGGGCGGGATCCTGAGTGAGATGTTTCATGCTGTTGTTTACAAAGTAGATATTCCTCCTGATGCGCTAAGTCAAAACAGCGGGTCTTAAAACATGGTCAACGAAGCATGATTTCTGAAGAGCTGGATACTCACCTGGTACTAAATGCCTTCCTTCTGCTAACTGCTAAATTGCGTTAGACACCGACAAAAACACGATGAAGACTTTCCTTACACTAATTTTCTTAATATTAATTCTCCATGTCAGTAAGGGTTCTCATTACTGCAAATATGTTATGCAACTGCAGGCTGCACAGCAAGACCTCCATTGCAACTGCTATCTATTAAGGTATGAGCCACATCATGAAAATATTAGAGAATGTCTGCGTAAAAAAAAATTGCTATCTCCTGTTTAAAGCGGGTTTATATTAATAGGGATCCTCAGCCTAAAGTGTTTTGGGAAAACAAGCCATCCCTAGGAAGCTTGATGTAGAGCTAATGTTCGCAGGGCCTGATCTTTGCAAATGTGTGCTCTCATAAACAGTTTTATTCGTGACAGAAGCCGAACAGAGTTTAAGGGCTCGTTCTGTCAGATGAAACGCATACGTGTTTGCAAAATGGCCGCGCAGACAGTCATGCAAGCGTTAAAAACTGCACTTTGGTATGAGATAGGCGGAGAATCTTGCCAGCAAAAGTTATTTGAATGCATTCAATTTTTTCTAGAATATGGTAAAAGGTGCTACAAATTTAGACTTCAAAGTTTTGAAGATTATTTGCAGTTAATCCGCTGCTGTTACAAGCTATAACAAGAACTCCGCCCTGGCTGTAAAATATCACTAATAAGAACTATCTTGACTCTAGAGCCCGATAGCCGCCCACTTTGAGAATGAACAACCGGTGACTACCTACCCCAGCTGGATGGTCAAATGACTATAAACAATAATTAGCAAATTAAAACTTAAATTTTCTTCCTGCTTGCCTGAAAGGGGAAAATTGGTTATAAAAGCATTTTTTTAATGCTAAACTAAATTTTATTGCATCAAAAGGTTGTGGCTAAATGTGGAATTTTTTTCCAGAGAAAAAGAAGAGTCAAACTTGACCCTCTTCAGCATTTAAAGCTGAGCTTCGTACACAGACCTCTATTTATACACAGGCAGATTTTTGCCCTTCCAGCTCTGGTGATTTCAATCTTTTCGTTTGTAATTGTCCT
>NW_010126502.1:10341-18971 GCF_000699245.1 Pterocles gutturalis
TTATTTTAATCCTTTCAGATTGTGATTCTAATTTGGAAACTGGAGCACTTGGACTAATTGAAAAGTACTTTCTGAAAGAAGTGTTCTTTTACCCAGCATTTTTTAACACTACTGTTGTAACAAATTGGTGGTGTTAGACCACCGTAACAGAGACTACCACTTCCTTGCTCTGCCCTTCTGAAATGTTTACTTTATTCTACAAAAGAAATATCTAATTAAGCCTCAGGATCAGCCTCATTGCATAAATAAGTATTAGTTTCCTTGGGCTGCTAACAAGAATACGGAGACACAGATGGGTTAAATGAGTTGTTAAAAGCCGCACAGTAGCTGCATTTTTATTATAAGGGTTAGCTCAAAGGGTAGCTTCACTGATTTAAAATATGAACAAAGGAAAGAGAATCCATATGAAAAACAAATGAAAAAAATTCACCCTCTGTGGACAAATTTCTGCTGAAAAGGATATGCACAGTGATCAAAGCAAAGTTTAAAGAATGAGCGTCTGGAAAAAAAAAACTTTAAAAGATGTTTTAGTTATAATAATGCAGTTATCCAAATGTCAGTGAATTTGATCAAAGCTGATCTACAGAGCTCAGGTTTAGCATTAGGTGAGTCATTTTCTTTTATTAGTGATGCTTTTTCATTCAAATGGGTAAAAAGGTGAGAGTTTGGATATGTTGAAGGTTTCATTGGCTTACAGTAGGGACAGACAAATGAGGCCCACCTAGTTTTACAATCTGGCCCACAGCTACTTTGTTTTTAATAAAATGCAGCATATTGAAAGGGCATGTCTCAACATGTCTTGACCCATCCAAACTGGATCAAGATGGAGAGCCCCGTATTGAAACCCGTCTGCTCCCAGGACGGGGCCTATTGTCCCCAGGGAGCAGGAAGGGTCCCTGCCTCATGGCAGGGGGGGAGAAACCAGCCAGCCTTGCTCCTCTCGGCCGTGGGCTCTGGCTGCTTTGGGGAGAAACATATCCCCACGGTACAGTGCTGCAGGGAGTCCCGGGGCTTCATTCATCTGTCTTGACCAGCCTTTGTACTGCCACAGTCTGTCTAAATTACAGGTGAGCGCAGTGTGGAAACAGGAGTGGTGTTAAGTCCTCGTGGGCAGCCTACAAAGCCCACCTGATTCTAGGGCTCCCCAAGGAGAAGGAACAATGCACCAGCCAAAAACCCAATTTCTTCTCTCATGGCCCCTGAACAGCATCTGTCATTGCCATAAGGAGCATTTCGGGGTGCTTCTGCTACTCCCTGGCAGGGGAAACCCCTGAAAATTAGGTTTTAAAATAAAGTCGCCTTCCTAACCCTCTTTATTGTAGCTGTAATGTGCTTGGCGATTTGCTAGGATGCTCAGACAGCAAACTGTGATGGGTTTCTTGAGCATCATTGGGAAGTTGTCTACTACAAGGAGACCCTGATCCTCCGTTGATCTCAATGCTGTTAGAAAAATCAGTATTAAAGGCAGTGTTAAAGCTGAGAGCTCAGGGAGCTGCTACTTTTCACAGCTTGCGACTGTAACCATGTAAGTGTGCTTTACAGCACGTTCCCTCATCTGCAATTTCCTGTTGCTGAAACCTGAAGAATTTCAGTCAAACCAGGTTGCTGCCTGCAAGTGGCTGTGGGGCAAAGGCCAAGCAGGGAAGCTCCCGTGCTGTTCCCTCGTCTGAATCGAGATTTTGCCATGGGGCATTCACGGAAATTAGCCTGTGGTGCCCCAGAGTTTAGGAAGACAACCACCAAACTGTAGGACAAGGTAGCATCAGCCTAGAGTTTGGCTGCTCTTCGGTGGCAGGGGTCCACAGGCACCCTCTTACCCAGCAGTAAGTTGTAAAGTAAGTAAAGTAGGTAAGTAAGCAAAAGCCAGGTATCTCATCCCTTGTAGGAGAGGGGAAGTGAATTTGCGTTTATGAGAGGGTTAAAGAATACATAAGAGCAGTTTCTTGGCAGTAGCTTAGATGCTGAACTTTCACACCACCTGTTTTCCCTGCAGTGACTTGTTCATCTGCCCATAACCTCACTTCACAGTTGGAAAACCCTGTTGAAGCAAACAAACAAATACTGCCTCTCTCTAGGGCTAGACTTGGGCAAAGGCAGCAGGGTGCCCACCTACAGCCCTCGCTCTCTACCCCATAACCCCAGCTCCTTTGGACTTGGTTATTTCAGTGAACTGAGCCTGTAAAGGGCAGAACTGCATCACAGTCTAATATTTCATTAAAAACTTTGTGTGTCTAGAGTTTGGTTTTTGTTTTAAGTAGGCAAGCAAGACTCAGAAACATGTGAGTTGCCCACAGCTAACCTACCGAAAAACTTTTAGGTAGTTTTTCATTTTTTTCATAGGAGTTTGAAAATATGAATCATGACAAAGATATGGTTGTAGCTTGGCAAGAACATGACATGTGATGGTATGAGCTGCCACACGCCTCTTAATGCAGCATTAATTTCAAGACCCACTTTTCCATGAAAGAAAATTAGAGGATAATGGGCACATGACAAAAGATGACAGGGAGGACCTGACCCATTCACCCAGATTCGTTCTGTCTTCTGTGTAACTGAAATCCCCTTAAAGCCTTCCTTCTTTTACTGGTGTTCCTCTGTTGCAGTCGGCGCCGATGCACCTCCGGGACAGGAGCAGGCTGCCCCTTCCACTGTGGAGTGGGAAAAGGAGGCCACAGCCTGGAAATGAGAGGCAGAGCCATGGGGTGCTCTTGTGGTTCAGTGATTCATCCCAGCAGAACCAGCTCCTGGACTAACGCAGGGCCCAGTACGTTGTACCCAGCCAGGTGGCCTCGAAGGGGCTCTGAAGGTCCATTGCCCTGCGGGCGGGTGTGCTGTGTTTGCGTTGCCCTCTCTGGCAGCCTGAGCATGCCGGGCGCTGGAGCTGCCCAGGATCCCAACTGCCATCGCGGCGGGGCCTCGGGGCCTTCTAGAAGGTCCCCTGAGGGTTTGCCTTCCCACCACCACCCTTCCTGGCCCAGCACGCGGGTAGACAGGGCAGCACACAGCCGACACAGCATGGGGAGTCATAGGGCTGTGCTGGAAGTATTAATTAAGTATTAATTAGGGCCATTCCCAGGAGTGGCTTCAAGGGCACTCCAGCAGGCAGCCTGCAACCGTAGGCAGTGCTGAGCTGCTCCCTTGCAGCCGCTTTGGTCCTTTCCCTGCTGAGACACCCAGTGCTGAGCATCGCCGCCCTGGGTAGCCAGGTGGGGCCCACGGGACCCGGGGAGGAGAGGGTGCCTCCACGACCCGGGAGCGTTCACTCTGCTTGCCGACTGCGAGACCCAGATTAACATAATCCAGCTGTCTGCCTGTGTTTATCAAGCCAAAGAATTTACAAGGTTTAAATAAAAGGACCGTGATTTAGCAACGAAAGCACCTAAAGCACGTGACTTGTGCCGAAGATATCAAGCCCAGAGCAGCCGTGCTTGTTTCATGCCGAGATTCAAGCGCAAGCTCTCCCCGTGTGCTCAGCACGGCACGTGGAGCCCGAGCTGCTCTGGACGTGGGCAAACTTGCATTAACACGATGGGAAGGAGCAGCTACATTCTAGCGCACCAGTGATCCATGCAAAATGGGTCACCGGGAGATTTAGAAACTGTACCTTTCAATCCCAGCCAAAGAGATACATCAAGGCGCACTGACGTGAAGCACGACTGACACACCTTGAGGCATCTTCAGGGCACCTGAGTGGTAGTGACGCCAAAGGATGTCAGCTGGAGATATCAGAGACAATGCCTTGTAAATCATCTCTGAGGAAAAAAAAAGAAAAAAAGTTTTTACTTCCCCTTACGCTTGAAAAAAGAAAAGCAAGCAATCAATCAATCTCCTTCCCCCAGATGAACAAATGGGTCTGCAAAGTGCCCTAGCACAGAGGTGATCCCTCACGAGCGCGCAGCAAGAGAGCCAAGGCGCTGCCGGAGGAGCGGGAGTCTGGCAGCACTGCCTGCGGCAAGGCACCACCAGCGCAGCCTGAGCCGGCAGGTTTCCTGCCGATCCACACTGGGAAGGTGAAGTTTGCTCATTGCAGAGCAAGAAGTCCAGGGGATTTCTGCACAGAGGGAAAGGCGAAGGACCGGGGTTTCTAATCTTCTTGCAGCCACAGCCCTCAGCCCTGTGAGGCAATGGAGCCACTCTCTGGATCCTACGAGAATTTCAGGGAAGCAAAAGTCCTGCTGCTCCCCTTCTCCTACCAGGAGGAGGCCAGTGGCAGATGGACCCCGAAGGGCTGGAGTTTGGCTCTGCGGGGACTGCCCAGTGCCCTCGTTGACCCCCTTCTCCTGCCACCACAGCAGAGCCGCTAGCAAGATGCTTTGTGGGAGCACTCCCTCAGCTCCCAAAATCCAAATCAGTCCTGTGATGACCGTCAGGCCTGGCTACTGGGGCTGCTGGTAGCCCACATCTGGCAGAGGTGTCACTTGCAACCAGCACAGCCAGATCTAAGAGGAGATGCAGGGCCCCGCTGCACAGACCACTCACTTCAGGCGGAGCTTGGGGTTTTCCGTATCGGTAAAATAAATTTTTAAACAGTCAGCACTGATAAAATTTGCCCTGGTGCTGATGAAGGAAGAAGGCTTCCCAGGGAAGACAGCCGTGCACAGCTCCTGTTTGACCATGTGGGGATGAAGGTGTGAGGCCACCGTGCTGGGGAGTAAATTCTTTAGGGGTCCCTCTCTGCTTAGTCTAAAATCCCAGGCAGTATTGGAAAGTCGTGCCTGGGAAAGGGTGTTCAGGCTTGTGGGGGAGGCTCCGAGGAGGGGGAGCAGCCTACACTTTGCGTTACCTCAGTTCTGCAGATTAGAAAAGAAGTTTAACGTTCTCAGCATAAATATTTTTGTGTCTTTTTTTTGATAGACTATAAGCTTCTAGAGAAAGTTTTGCAAACAACTGCATCTGGACTTTTTAAAAGAGAGATTAAAATGAAAGTTTTATACAGATGTGATGCCTTTATTTTGAATGAAAATAAACATTTTTAAATCTAAGTATTCCTCTCCTTAATAACCTCAACAAAAATAACATTTTGACCCTATTTTTGCCGTAATTACACCATTATAAGTAAGGAAAAGAACTAATAAAATCTTACGTAATTAGGGAGGAAAATAAATGCTGTGAGGAGGGAAAGATGTGCTGGAAACACAGTACAGTACTAATATAAAAGCAACACATGCCTCAATCCTTGTGTAATGTAGCTTGGTAAACAAAGCTCTTCCACACATAAAGGACTATCTGCAGTTACAATATTAGGATCGTGGAGTGATTAGAGACTCTGAGCCTCCAGTGCAGCTTAGCTGACTAACTGCAAACTCTGTCTTGAAATTTTGGGGCCAGTACATCGTGTTTTTCAATTCATCTCACACCATTGTCTCCTCTTGACCTCCGTGAGGGCCGCAGAGTTTAGGGGCTGCAGCACTGCTGCCAACAGTGCTCCTACCCCCAGCAGCTGGGGCTGCTGCTGGCCACCTCTGCCAATGATCCAGGTCTTCTTCGGACTACTCTGCTGGCTCTGTGCCAGATCTGGCATGCTTAAAATGGTCTGAGGAAGTCTATGGTACCTGCACTGTTGCCTCCTGAGTGTCATCTGGACATGGCATCAATTAATGGAAACAGCAAGAAGAACCAGCAGCACATGAGAAGTCTCAGGCAGGGAAAATGAGCTCTGGGTCAGTGAAGAGAGAGGAGCATGTATGGGCTGGTGGCTGCAGGACAGATTGAGGCAACTAGTGGAAGTTGGGATCATTCAAAAAGAGGGAGCCAAAAAGTCTTGAGTGAGGGAATTTGCTTAGGAAAATAGAGGTTGAAACACAGGGTGAGACATGGGAAGACAGAAAAGCAACAGGAGGAAAAAAGTAGAGAAGGAGGTGGAGGAGATCCTAGGCAGGAGGCAGGGTGTCATACAGCATGAGGCCAGGGTAAGAGAAGCAGCTCCTGAAGCAAACATCAAGAAGCAGAGCAGTGAGAAGAAAGGAAAAGGAAAAAGGCAAGGGGGATGGGAAGGAAGTTCGATAAGTAATGGATTGTCACATGTTTTACTCAAATGGCTTGGATTTATTCAAATAGTGGGACCCTCGGCCATCAGCCCTTAACCCCAGCCAGACACGAGCTTGTCATGTTCCTGGGTCACTGTTGGGCTGTTTCCCATTTAGATCTGGGCTGTGCCTGCTCTTGAGGTGGTACCAGTACAAAATTGGGCTTTGCCAGCAAAGCTGTGCTGGCATCAGGTGTGCTGGTCCGGAATAGCATGGCGTGCTGTGATTTTGTAAGACGACCTCACGGGAAAGCGTTATGCACACATAGCTGGGCTGAGTCGTTCTGCCGTCAGCTGCTGACAGCATCCATTTCAGCAAGTAATGTACAAAGAGCTCAGTTTTCAGATGCAACCTAAGGACTTTGATTTTTTAATCTGATTTGCCCCCCCGCCCCCCAAAAAAAAAAAAAAATTGAGATTATGGCCAGAGTATATCTTATTATCTGCTGGTTTTTCTCCCTGGTATGTAGCACAGCCGGTCCTTCTCCCTCCCTGCAGCTGCTGCCTGTAACACAGCAAAAGGTGCAGAATGAACAGTGCCAGCGTAGAAGACAAAAAACAGTGACAAAAAAAAAGAGGCAACAGGAGAGAGAGGAACACAGGGAAGTGGGAGGCAGGTGGTTTGGGAAGCTCCAGGAAACTGTGGAAGTGCAGAGCTGTGTAGTGTGTGGTGGGACTGGACTCCAGAAGGAAGGAAGATACTTCACACAGACACAAACGGCAGTTGCAGGGATATCAGTGCATTTAGTGTTTGCATTGTGAAAGTCAGGATGGCACTTTATGTCTATAAAAACCCTATCCCTGCTCCAGTGATAGCTTTACAGAACCTGTTTTTGCTCCCAACAGGTCTAATATGAATGAACTGTATGTGTATTGTAACATGTCTTTATAGCTGCCTCTGAAATTTCCTGCGGAGACATGGTCTTTCAAAAAATGAATGGAGCATGTCAGTGCCATAGGCAAGTGTATTGATATTAAGGAAAAATGCTAAATCATCCTCTGACATTTTAAGATGTTAGCTACCGGTTTAAATTTAAAAACCAGTCCAGGGACCAACTGTTAGAGATACTTGTCACTGCCCCTCTTCAGCAATTTGGGTTTTTTCTGGCTGCTGAACTTTCGAAATCCTCAGAAGATAAATTTACACTCTGTGTCTGCTCAGGGGGAAGGTTATTAAACAAGCAACCCCTAACAATTAAATAAAACCTTAGCTGTATGCAACCATTTTAATTTAGCCCTTTGATATCGTTCATCTGATTAAGTTCTTTCCAAACAAACTGCACATAGAGCTTGGCCTAGGAGCGGAATCAGCCCATATGCATCCTGACAGGGGTGTTTACTCGAGTGGAGTTATCCCAGCCTCGCTGTGTGTACTCGGGTCCGAGAACAAGAATCCAGGGACGCAAAAGGGCCTGAGGACAGGAACTCAGAGAACAATAAGGATAGGGAAACTTAGAGGAAATAACCTACTGGGGGAATGGGAATGCATTGGGAACAGAAAAAGCAGTCAGATGGGAAGAAATCAGATATTGGGAAGATAAGCATGGAGAGGGAGTGAGAGGTGCCCATGGAGAGAAGTTTGGAGAGGAGCAGTGTGCTGGGGAGGGAGGAGAGGGGCTGCCAACGTGGGGGTGGGGAGGAAGAGAGTCCCAGGGGTGCAGTACCCCAGCGAGGGAAGGGGTGCAAGTCAAGGGGGAGTGAAGAGGAAGAGAGCAGATGGCTCTTAAATAAACGGTGATTAGGAAGGCTGTTCTTTAGCCAGCAGACCAATGTTTCTGCCTTCAGAAACTCTGTACTCCCTCCCCATCTTGCTGGACAGGAGCAGACGGAGACACAGGACTTGACCACCTAAGAAATTTTGGCCAATCTCGAGACTGCTGTGTCTGCTGCACCGGTGGAAACTCACCTGGCTGCCTCAGCCCGGGGCAGAGAAGGGCTGGCTCGGGGGTCCTGCCCCTGGTGCTGGGGTGGACACGGTAGCCCTCCGTGGAGGCAGCAGACAGCAGTGACAAGCAGGCACGGGCAGCAGGGCAGCCCTTTCTGCACCGATGGCCCAACGGCAGCCCAGGAGTCACTGCTGGTTTTGACTCGCTACTCATTAACAGGGTTCAGGCAGTGTGGTTCCCTGCCGCAGGACCAGCCAGGGTCAGGAACAGGGACACTGTGGCCACTCAAGCTCTGTCAGCACCTGCTCCCCATAGTCCTGGTGGGACCGTGGACAGACCATCCTGGAGAGTTTGAGAGAGGAATAGGGCAGGACGGGTGTCCCCAGTGAGGAAAAGAACAACTGTTGGGGCCCCAAACTGCCCAAGACACTGCAGGGAGGGTATCAGGAGTGACAAGAGCAGTGGGGTGGCAGCAGAGGGGTTGCACAGCCAAGGCACCCTGCGACACATCAGGGAAAATGCCTCAGCACTGGCACTGGGCCTTCCCAGCAGGGACCAGAGGCACTAGCCAGGGGCTTGCAAGGGTGATAAGGGAGGGGAGGATGGGTGTCCCTGCCACCACCCTGCTACCTGCATCCCAGGTGAAGGCACTGAGCATGCAGCCCACGAGGTGGGCACACCAGGCTGCTGAGGCAGGAGGCGGTTGGGGGCTTCCAGGG
>NW_010126503.1:0-1751 GCF_000699245.1 Pterocles gutturalis
CCCGAGTTTCCGTGTCACCGCGTGTCCCCCGGGTCCCCACCTCGGGTCCCACGGTGCCACCCCCGTGGGCCATGTCCCCACCGTGTCCCCATGTCCCCCCATGTCCCCACGATGCCCCTGTCCCCGTGGTCCTGGTGTGTCCCCTTGGTCCCCATGTCACTGTGTGACGCCTCCTCACCGTACCTGTCCCCATGTCCCTATTGTCCCCATGGTGCCCCTTCCCTTCCCCTGTGTCCCTTGTCCCCATGGTCCCCACAGTCCCCCTTCCCTCGTGGTCCCCATGTCCCTGTGTCCCCACAGTCCCCATGATCCCCTGTGTCCCTATGTCCCCATTGTCCCCATGGTGCCCCTTCTCTTCCCCTGTGTCCCCACAGTCCCTACACACAGATGGGACGCCGGTGTCCCCAAGGTGCAGGTGTCCCCATATCTGTGTCCCCATGAATCCAGGCGGGGCCGGCGTGGTGTCCCCATGTCCCTGTCCCCATGTCACTTTCCCCATGCAGGGATGGCGCAGTGTCCCCATGTCCCTGTCCCCAGGCGGGGCTGGCGTGGTGTCCCTGTGTCCCCAAGCTGGGCTGGCGCAATGTCCCCATGTTCCCATGTCCCCAGGCGGGGCTGGCATGGTGTCCCCATGTCGGTGTCCCCATGTCTGTGTCCCCATGTCCCCAGGCTGGGCTGGCGCAGTGTCCCCATGTCCCCAGGCAGGGCTGGCACAGTGTCCCCATGTCCCCAGGTGGAGCTGGCGCAGTGTCCCCATGTCCCTGTCCCCATGTCCCCAGGCAGGGCTGGCGCAGTGCCAGCGCGCAGCGCAGGAGGTGACAGCGCTGATGCAGCAGAACCTGCTCCGGGCGCTGGAGCGCGACGGGCGCCTGGGGGACCTGGAGACACGCGCGAGGGACCTGCGGGACCTGGTGGGACCTATGGGGACACATGGACCAGGGGGGCCTGGACAGTCTGGTGGGACATATGGGGACATATAGATTGGGGGGGACCTGGACAGCCTGGTGGGACATATGGGGACATATGGGGATATATGGATCGAGGGGACCTATGGGGTGTATGGATCAGGGGGGACACTGGAGGGACATTATATAGCCCCAGGGGGCCTCCTACTATAGGGACATATGGCTCTAGGGGACACTGTAGGGACACACAGCCCCAGGGAGGATGGGCACAGCCTTGGGGGACACTATAGGGACATATAGTCACAGGGGGCTCAAATTATAGGGACATCTAGCCCTGGGGGACATTATAGGGACATATAGCCTCAGGGTGTTCATACTATAGGGAGGGACATACAGCCCGGGCGGGGACACGCTATAGGGACATCATATACCCCTGGAGCGGATGGGCACAGTCCTGGGGGACACTATAGGGACATGTAGCCCTGGAGGGGGCATGGGCACAGCTCTAGGGGATGCTATAGGGACATACAGCCTTGGGAAGGGGCAGTATAGGGACACACAACCCCTGGGGGACACTATAGGGATGTATAGCCCCAGGAGGGGACACTATAGGGACATATAACGCCAGGGGGACACTATAGGGATGTATAGCCACAGGGGAGGGGACACTATAGGGATGTATAGCCCCAGGAGGGGACACTATAGGGACATATAGACTTGGGGGGACCACTATAGGGACACATGACCCTGGGGGGGGCACTATAGGGACGTATGGCCCCAGGAGGGGACACTATAGGGACATAAAACCCTTGGGGGACACTATAGGGACATATGGCCCGGGCCATA
>NW_010126504.1:0-226 GCF_000699245.1 Pterocles gutturalis
ATCCGAATAGCTGGCGACCCCCGCCATGGGCTGCTCCCATCCGGGGGCCTGGCAGTGACTCACGCTTGTTATAAACACGTCTCCTAATGGATAATGAATCTTGGCCGTTGCTGCCTTCGGGGAAAGCTCTGGATTTTCTTCGCAGCGCTTCCCCCACTCCGTCCTGCTCCCCCTCCCCTCCTGGCAGCCCCGCTCCCGCGCGGGATCATTTCCTGATGCCGAAATG
>NW_010126504.1:346-3175 GCF_000699245.1 Pterocles gutturalis
GGCCACCCCATGGCATCCCACCACACTCCCTGTGCCATCTGAGCAGCCTCTGCCCCCGCTGGGGACCCCCTTTTATTTTTGCTCTAGCCTCAACCTTCCTCCCACTAACCGTGGAGGGCACCTCAAGCAACAAAAGCTTTATTGCATTTACACAGATAAGCCACAAAGTACATTGCAAAGCAGCGGGGTGGGGGAGTGATAAAGAAGCGCAGAGAGGGGCGATGGGGAAATGCTTGCTTGCAGAAGCAGGTAGTGCTGCATGCTGGCTGCAAGCTGCTGTCCCCCTGCCAGCTGCCGCTCGAGCCCCCCGGTCCCGCTGCTGCTACAGCCGAGGGAGCAGGGTCTGCGCAGCCACAGGCAGGGGGCTTCGGGCAGCCAGCCCGAAGGATGCCACGGAGGAGAGAGAGAGAGAAACTTTGCGAGAAGATGGTGATGTCTTCAGGTAGGACTCAAGCATCAGCCGTTGGCCCCACGTTGGCTGCGGCGCTCCAGTCAGGCGGTGAAGGTGTTCCTCCCGTGGGGCTCAGGGTCTGGAGAGCTGGGGGTTAATGAAGGGAGATGGTCAGGGCTCAGCCGAGGGTCCCAACCCATGCCTCCCCCACACCCAGTCCCAGCCATGCCTTGGGCTCTACGGACACGTGGCCCCGTGCAACACCCTGAGCAACTCTCCAGCATGATGTTGAAGTCACCCATACCCCAAAAGCCAAGCCTGGGTGAGCTGTGCCTAGGCTGAGCTCTACTACAGCAGTGCAAACCTCCCTTTGCTGCTGGAGCTCGCATCTGAACGCATCCTACATGAGTACCCTGGACTATCGGGTGAGCCGAGGTGGTCGCCCAGCATGCTGCGGGTTTGCTCTGTGGGCTCTCCCTGGATCACTCTCACTCCAGAGGAGCCGTCCCAATGTATTGAGGCTGCAGGCTTTGTTTAGGGAAAATGCTTCGACCCCATGCCACATGCTGTGGGCTGTCCCCAGGCTGAGCATTGCCCCTGCCTGCCTCTCTCTGCCTGCAAACGTGGCCACAAGGATGGTGAATGAGGAGAGTTGGTTGAATTTTGCATCCCAGGTAGACAAGCACATGTGTATGAGAAAATTTTTTTTCAGTTCCCCCCCTCCCCCACCACAAGCATTGCTACATTTAAAGGTGCACTGTGCCATCCTGTGTGTTTTGAAATTGTTGCATTTCAACCTGAAATGTTTGGAGGGGCAATCTACTTGAGACAAGAAAAGGAATATTAGTATGCAACAGAAAAATGTTTTAAACACAGAGACGATGCTTTCTCTGGGATGACAGGTTTGCATCTTTAACTGGCTTTTTCTAGGCAGTGAGTAGCAGCGCACCATTCCTCTGCAGCGCTCCCGTAAGGGATTTGGGAGAACAGCTGCGTCCCGAATAGCACACAGCAAAATCCTTTGGGAAAATCACAGCACCAGCTGCAGCAGTAGCATCATTACAATGTCTAGGCGGGACCTCTTCCCTGAAGGACCCCACAAAAAAACCCCCACACCACTACATGAAAGTTTTTGGGTGAGCAACGTCACAAAGCTATTTTGCTCTCCTTTGCACTGGGAAATCCTCTGGATTTCCATTGCGGTTCGACCTGACGCCATGCACACAACCCTGAATTTGGGAGTAATGCTGCTCCATCCCTCCAGCCCACTCTCCCCGAGCTCTTCCTGCTTGGCTGTGCTACCAGCTGGCTGGTGGCCCACCACCGCCGTGCCACCATGCCCACGCTTCCCCAGAGCTTCATCTGAAGCATCAAACCCAGAGAGGCTCCAGAGCCAAGCATCACTCATCCCCTTTTTGGTCCAGATGCAAATGCTCTTAGACACAGGCTTTCCTCCAGGAATACAAAATGCCACTGAGATGCCGCCTGCAGGGAACCAGAACACAGTGCTCCAGGAGTGCTTCAAATACTCGAGTCCTCATGCACATCCTGGCTTTCCCTTTCAGGATCAAAGCCGTTCCTTCTAGAAAGAGCGTGCATGTTTTAAATGAGCAACAGATCAGGGGCTCAGCAACGAAGCCACCTCCCACTGCTCCATTTTTATCTTGCTCATCTCCTAAGCTGGTTTTGCTCCCCCCAGTGCAGAGCCAACGCGAGCATCGCTTCTGGGAAGAGCCATCCCTGCGGTTAAACTGCCTAAACACGGGTGTGGGAATCCAGAGTCAGTCTGGTTTGGCACTTGTCTAGATTTAGTCTGCGGGATGTTTTCTGAGCGATCTGGTGCCTCTTGTTCCTCTTTGCATGACAGCCGTGCTGAGGTGGAGTGGGAGGAGAAGAGCGGGGGGGAGCTGCACATCTGGAGTCAAAGGAGTTGCACATCTGGTACATTCAGTACTTCCTAAAAGTCACTGCCACGTTACCCTTTGGACGAAGGCCTGGGGCTTGATGCATAGCACAGCGAATTAAGATCTGCAGCTGCATTTTTTTTTTAAGGGAAAGCAAAAAAGTAACCCTCTCAGCAGATCCCCAGCAACCTGTGATATCCAACATGGGAGCAGGCAGATTGCACTGGGACTGTGACCTTTCCACAAGCCATTCCACCCCCAGCTCCGAGCTCACACCAGCTGCAGAGGCTCCTGCACCAACCGAGGCACAACCGCTGTTCCTTCCTTGGGGGCAGTGAGGGCTGGAGACCCCCAGGACCTCTCTGGCAAAAGCTTATCTTTGTTGTGAAAGGCTGGGCCAGGGAGGCCAAATGGGCTTGGGCCAGCGTAAGGCGGGGGCTTGTGCCGCCAACCTCATCCCTTGTGTTGTAGTTTTAAACAATACCGCTCGCTCACCCTCCCCCTTCCCTCTCCTGGGGATGAGGGAGAGAATTA
>NW_010126505.1:0-214 GCF_000699245.1 Pterocles gutturalis
GCGTTGAAAGCCCCAAAAAAGCCCCAGCTCTGCTGGAAAAGGAATACAGCAAGAGGCAAACCCTGTGGGGAAGTCTTGGACAGCGGGTGGGGACACGTTTTGGACGCAGCGGGTGACGCCTGGCTGGAAGATGACCACAGGTGACATCAGTCACAGCTCAAGTGCCACGGCCGCCTTGACTCGCTGCGGTACGGTCGCAGTTCGTGGACCTGAG
>NW_010126506.1:0-24561 GCF_000699245.1 Pterocles gutturalis
GTTAACTTTAAGCAGTCTTTAACCCATGATACTGCCCTTTTCTCTGGGTTTAAAGTCAGAAGGAAGTCCAAACCTGGTTTCAGGATGCAAAAGGCCAGGCTGGATGAGGCTTTGAGCAACCTGGTCTAGTGGGAGGTGTCCCTGCCCATGGCAGGGGGGTTGGTACTACATGATCTCTAAGGTCCCTTCCAACCCAAACCACGCTATGATTCTGTGATATGATTCTACAACAATACTTATTGGGAAGCCAAACAGGATTGTGAGCACTATGAAAAACACCTTCCAGATCATGAGGTTTTCTTTGACATGCTAAGGGTTAGCAGGAAAGAAAAAGTCATGGGCTGTCACTCTGGCTGTTTTCAAAGGTCTACAGATGCAATTCAGTACATTTTTCAGTCCTTTGTTCTCAACTTTCAAAGTTTTTACATGTTTCAGAGAAGGGCAAGATGTTCTTTACAGAAGAAGGAGGCATGGATGTCAGCTCAGATTATGTGTCATATGACAGTAGTTCTTTGGCAATGGGTTAATGGTCTCATTTCATACCTCTGGATATTTCCCACATTGCAAGTTACTACACACACAGCTTCAGGCTGGGGAAAATAAAAAAATGAAGTGAAGCTTTTGCCATCCAGAAACACCACTTCTTTTCAACCAATGTATACTGCAGACAAACACAGAACAGATGAAGGAAGCCAACATGGAAAGAGAGGCCATGGTTTAGTAATTCAGGAATCCAGCAAGATGGGAGAGAGGCCCTGCTCTTAAAAGAAGAAGTTTAACTTCTGACTGTTCAGGGAAGGGATTGGAGGGAGGAATAAGAGGCTGGACAGGAGTGAAAGAATTGTTGGCTTTCTCTCAAAGAATACAGAAGATCTTGTTCTCATCCCAGCTGGGATGAAAGAAAAACAAACAATACTTACATTTTCAACATATATCAGGAAGTTTTTTTTGTATCAGATAAATTTTTAGCTACGAGACGAATGACAGTACAGAGCCTAAATGGAAAACAAATGAGCCCCGTAATACAGCACTTTTGGGTAGGTCATTAGCTAAAAGGGATAGATCTGAAACCTCTTCATCTCAAAAGCACAGGCCTGTACTGTCCAATCTAAAAAAAAAAATCTTGTCAGAGTAATCATCTGTTGAACCCTCTCCTGAATGCTGATAGGAGTGAGTTTAACTTACTTGTGAACACATACACAACACATGGGTGGTCTACTTTGAAGTGTCACTGCCTTAGATTTAGTATGCTAATAATTTATGCATAAAACACAGGTTGCATTGAAGGAAAAATCCAATATTGTCAGTTTCCATGACAACCAGTGTCCTACCAGATTACATTGTATCACATCAGATGGTTGCCAAGGTTGTGACCTATTTCTTAGTTCTAATCATTTAATTTGAAGAATTTGGAAATGCTACCTCGAACATAACTGACAAAGTATTGCACATGGTTAGGATAGTCCTTAAAGAGAAAAGAATATTGCATGCTAAATTAAGGACTAGGCTTAGAAAATGAAAAGGAAGTATAAAGTAATAATGCCAGGAGTGAAGGAAGACTTGGACTGTTGTGTGAGGAGGCAATGGGCTGGTGTATGACATTACAGGATGAAGTCGGTGGTTAGGTACAGCCTATGCCAGTAGCAGGTACCTGAAGATTGTTACTGCTTGTTTAGCAGCTCATGTGAAATACACCTCAAGCTTATGCCTAAGAGGCAGTTGTTTTTAGCATAAAGCCTCAGTGATATTTCCATGAAGTGAAACTGGAAATATAATCAACACTGATTGGTATTCTTACAAGCTCTTATCGATGCAAAGAAATCAAAGAGGGAAAGGACCCAGTCACTGAATAACCACTCCCAAGCACTATGGTAGTCCTCCCCAGGCACACCAAGGAAGTCTGCCAGAGCCGATGCCCATGTTTCTTCCTTGTGTGCAGAAAGAGAGATACTTCTTGCCCAGTGCTATGACTCTGAGACTTTTCCTATGCCTGACATCAATTATTAGGAACAAAGAGTTGGAGTCAACCTTTTCCTGACTTCAACAGAAATATTCTCCAGATAGTTGAAGGAAATGATCAAAACTTCTGAACACATTTTTTTAAAAATGGGTGAGCAAGAGACCAAGTGTTTCATAGGTTGTGTGCCAGAGTATGAAATAAATCAACTGCTGTTGCAGTTAAATGAAAAGGAGCACTTTCAAACACAAACATGCTAGTGTACTAGATGATGTTGTATCTTCTGGATTCTTCACCTACCAAAGTTTACTACAATTTGAATAATATTCTAACTCACTCTGGTTAGCTGTTTTTGTTCACGCTCAAGAAAGGTATCAGGTTGCTATTCTTAAATAAATATGTTGCAATAGTACCTGCAGGGACTGACTGTGGTTTTAGGTAGCAAACAAATGATCGTCCACTGCTTACTCATTTTGCACTGTCTCATTGTAAAACAATCTAGGTAGCTAACAGTTTTGTCACCAGGACTTTTAACTGACATTTTCTTGTCGAGCAAAGAATTTGTCCTTTATGTTTCTCTCCCATCCAGTTACCAGCTTGGAAAGCAATCACTGTCAATCATGATGGTGAGATCAATACCATAAGCCCCAGTCCATGCTACTGAAACCCTGCTTTAGATGGTCCATAAGACAAATAGTCCCACTGCTTTTTTAATCAAGTTGATCTGGCCAGATCAGCTCAGGTAAAACGGAAAAAAGCTCAAACCATTCGTTTTTTCAGGATTGATGAAGTGCAATCTAATGGCTATCGAGTGTTAAAGTAACTGCAACAGAGTTGTATAACCTCAATAATACACTGGAATTTGACTTCAGTTATCATAATATGATTAGAGGAATGCAAATAGTCATAACTTGAAAAATGTATCTTTCTTTTCCACCAGAATTTGTAGACTTGCTTTGTTGTTCTTTTCCTCTGCTCCTGTCCTAGAAGTTGTCCCATCATAGTAAAAGATTATCTTTGAATTCTAGGCTCTTTTTTTCAGGTTTGTTATACTAGATTGTTTGTAAGAGATGCAAATAATATGGGAAGTGAAACACTGCAAAATCTGTTTCATGATATTCTATTTTTTCTTCCAGTTGTTGTTCTTTAACCTATTTTGTTCATGACACACACATTTATAACTGGCCTTTATTGGGAAGTGAATTAACTCTAATGAATAAATACAATAATGGATGTTCCTGCTTCCTTCTGCCCCAGGCTGGTCAGCTAGTCCAAACAGAAAGATTTACACCGAACAACTGTTGGCATAGATTTGAGTGATTTCCTAGCTGCCTGGTTTGTACGGAAATGTATTTTGTGTAAATAATTATTGTTCAACTTCTTCAGAAAACTTTTATTCCTGTAGATCACTCTAGTTGAGTCATTTCAAAATATTCCTGTTCTTAGGGTTGGTTTTTTTTGTAGAAACAAAATGAAGGATTGTCTTGCTAAAGAATCAGGAAAAACCTCATCTGGAGTACAGCCCCCTTTGATTGACTTTGTAACTTCTTTAGTAGATTCATTAACCCACACGAGAGAAGTTCAAGTATGGCGTTAATGGATGAGAGAGGAAATAAAAAAATGGGAGGAGGAGGAGGGTGTGTCTAACATACAAATAACACAACTAATTTATTTCTACCTACCACTTGCTATTTAGTAGCATACTGTAGAGAATAGAAGTGTCCCTAGAGAGGCATAGCTCATCCTAGAAACCAGTATGTATGACTTTCTGTCACTCTGTAGAACCATTTCAGCTGCTTCACCATGGCTCTGTCCACATACACTGGAAAAAGGGGCTCTCAGCAGGAGGTACAAGGGAGCACAAGCATAAAAAAGACAAATACCTAGATCTTTTAACAGCTGAACACTTGGGATAGTACTTTGGTGACACATGAACACTTACTCGATATGTGGATCAGAAAAGGTGGAATAGCACAGTTTTTACAACTTCTCATGGGTAAATGGGAGCTGAAGACACGATCCTGCTGTTTTTCCTCCTGCTGTCACAAGTAGTGACAGCTACTTGTCTCTACATGAGACCATCAAATTTCAGTGGCCTCATCCTAATAAGCAGTTCTTTGAAAATCGCTCCTTTGAGTGTCAAGCTGGTTATGGGATGCTAGTAGCCAACTGGGGATAGCAGGATACCCTGGACTTTTTTTTTCTCCTTTGGTCAGAGTTTCCTGAATACTGGCAGAGAAGCCCAAACTAAGCCCAGGTTTAGTGAATCTATCAGTGGGGCTCCCATTTCTTTAAAACTGTGCTCTCCAACATACTTCGGCAGACCATTAGTACCTTGATTATACTTTTCTTATTAGTGCACATTTGACATGGTGAGACTATCCTCAAAAATTTCTACTGGCAAGCCTGTACACTACTTTTTCTTATTGTCTAACATAATCATTAAAAAAAAAAAAACAACAAACCCTACCTCGAAATTTTACTTGCACCACCCATTCTTCTATTTCTTCTGTCCCATGATCTTCTAATAGTAGCTGGGAGTAACAGTAACCTTGCCTCTAGTTACTAATTTATGGTGAGGTGAAAAGCAAAGGCAGGCTGGGGAGGGAGAGACATATTGTGTGTGCATGCTGTTTCTGCTCTATAATGTTTTACCCTCACAGCTATGTCAGTGAAGAGTGTGAAAAATCACATATTCTTTGCCAAAAAAATCTATACCAGCCAAAAACCCCATGTGGACACAGCTATGCTGGCAAAAGAGAGCTTTATGGGCTGACCTCTGGGTACTTGGGGAAGTTATAGAACTATGCAGGCAGAAAAACACCTTCTGTCTGCATATTCTACCTCTGTAGAAGAGGATCCTGCTGCCACAGCTAAACCAACATGAATATATTAGCATAGTTGTAGCTTCAATATAAGTTCTGCATCTTGTGCCATGGTTGAGGGAATTTAATTGTGGCAGAAAAAAGGTCATGTGAATACTTGGCTAGCACTAGTCAAAATCTGTCTATCATAACCACATCATCTTATTTCTAAAATGTAAAATAAATTCTTGTTTATGGTGTTGTGTTTTTTTTTTTTTCTAATCTCTCTTGAGAATCTGTATTACTACAATATCTATCATTAGGAGCTGGTTTTCTGTGTCAGTGGTTTAATTTCTTGATTGCCATTTACAATATGTCACATTTGCTGACTACATCCTGAAGTTTTAAATTTTCCTCACAGTTCCTTATACTTATGAAATATTTAGAAACATTTTGTCACACCATTCTAGCACCAAGTTATGTTATGAAAATATATTTGTTATGCATTTTTAAATGGTTTAAAAAATAGCAGCAAATAGAAGGGAAGTACTAGGCATTGTTTTGAACCTAAGTAATTTACGAAGTATTAGCAAAGGAGAATCTGAATACTCTTTTGTCGCTGTAAAGAGAGAGCTAAATGAAAAGCTCGCAGTCAGTAGGGTCTTGGAAAGAGTAAGCAAGTTACTCTTTTCCCATAATTGTATACAAATCACTTCAAGGTACTCAACCTTTTCCATGGTTGTTTTGTTACTGGGTTGGGCTTTTTTTATTATTCAAAATGATTTGTTAAATAATCCCACAGAAACATAGTGAATATAGATTTTTTTTTTTTTTTTTTTTGCTCACCAGGAGAATATTCCTGGTTTCTATCTTCACTGTTCTATCTTCATGATTCTTTCCTAATAGGGTAGTAAAAGAAATATTTACTGTGTTTTAAACTCTCATAGCAAGCTTGCTATCCCTCCTAGTGATGGTGATATAGTAGGAAACCCATGAGCAATTCCCTTTTTCTCTCTCATGTTTATACGCAAATCAAAAAATGAAAATATGGAAAAGGTTCAGCATGTCCTGATAACACTCAGCCTGGGATTGTGATTAGGACCAAAATTCTTCACTTTCAAGATAGTGGTGGTTTGTCTTCTTTGGTTTTTAAATAATTTATGCACTTAATCGTTACTGAATGGCCAGAGATCTATAGGCACAAATACATGTATGTACACATACATATGCACACATGTACATGCATGCTTTACGACAGTTGGGATTTAAGCAGAAAGAATCTAACATTTGTCTTCAAGACAGTGTCAAGATCCAGTATAAAGAACTCTATCCTGAAAAATTTTCTGCTCAGAGCATATCAGAAAAGTAGGAGAGCTTCCATCTGGAACAGACCCATCCTAAGAGGGGCAGAGCTGAAGAATAAGAATGTCTGAACCCATGGAAAAACCAGAGGACAACTAATTTTTAAGCAGTAAGGATTGGGAAAGAGACCTGATCTTGTGAAGTAATTGGGTCAAACCCCATGAAGTGCTGAGGGGTTAATAATGGAGTTTTATACACGTGTTCAGCTTATCTGGAGAAATGTGTGTACTGTATTTTGTCTTTGGGGGAAGAATGGCCTCAGTGCAATCCCTCAAATTTTTTATTTTTGTTTCAGTTGTCACATAACAATGCAAGTTACTGCAATTAGTTGAAACTTTGGGGAAAGGGATCTGAGCAACTGGAAGCCAGCCTAAAACATGAAATCAGTATAATACTTGAAAACTATGCCAAATGCCTATGACATGAAGATACCCTTTCTGGCACTTGGACTCAGGAGAGCTTAACCCTCAGAGGTGTGGTGAGCTCACGAGTGCATCTTACTGTGATAAACATGCGTATTGCACTAGCAACAGTGATGAAAATAAGAAATAACATATAATCATTTCAGTTTGTTAACACAATGCATGTAATAATCTGTGTATTAGCAGAACAGAAAAGAAACCCTAATGGAAGCCATTGGCTTACCCAAAATATTTGTTACATTTTAAGCAGATGTAAGGTAGAACATTTAGAACATTAGGTAGTTATTGCTGATGTTATAAAATGTTCAGATCTTATTTATCTATTATTTGGAAGAAAACATGTAGTTTCCTTATGAAAAAATCTCTGATTTTCCTTTTTTAATTTTTAGACTTGACTGCAGGATTCTTCTGCAGATCAGTATAAGCAAGAGATCAAGTTGAACAATTTACTAGACAGGTGTCAAATAACTGGTGCTGATGACTTCTCACTGACAAGATAGATGTTATTTAGCTATGTAGGCAAGAACTATAATGTTTGGAACAAAGCTGATCACTAGATTGGGTTAAAAGGTGCTTTTTAAACATGAAACTTGAGCATTTGAGCCATCCATGAATATTAGCCATACTGTTGTGAGGGGAAAGGGTTAGTAAGAGCAGACTACATGGTTCAGCCAAGGGTGTGGGGAAGTCTGTCAGGTTGGGAACCAGAAGGACTGAACCATACAAGAATAAGAGATAAAGAAAAGAAGTTGTGAAGGGATGGAGAGAAACATTTGATTGTGTTAAGATAATTTTGAGGTAATCCTAGCTGTTAAATTTTTATAACAGAAGTTGCATGGACATTAGCATTAAGAACAAGTAAAACATGTAAAAGGTTAGGAGAAAAAGATATTTATCTTTTGCAATGGGAGACCATTCGTCGAGGAACAAAAGCAGAAGACTGTGGCGCATAGATACCATAGAGAGCTACACATTCTCATCAACACGTTCATTCTTGTGCTTTTATTTTTAGATTCATCTACACTTATATTTGCACGGAGACTTAAATGGCACATTCATTGATAGACAAAAGGTTTAGTGAAGCCCCGTGAGGTGATCGTGCCTCTTTCAGTTGTCCACAGCTGACTGCCTAAAGTGTGACATGCAGACATTTACTTTCCAACCCAAATTCCTCTAGAAAAATTCACTCAGGAACATCCAGGGAGAAGTTCTCTCCAAAAGTGGATCAGGGTGGCAAAATAAGGAGAATTCTGAGGGAACAGGGTAAGTTTTTGATTACAACAATGATTCTGAAGGTATAATTCTGGTTCAGACTACAAAGGAAAAAGAGCTACTATACTTTGTATATTCTGTTATATTATTTGTTTTTAAAGAATAAGCCAGGTTTATTGAAATATTCACCTAGTTTTCTACCAAGTGTGAGCTGAGCTTAGCAGTGGTAGGTGCAAGTTCAGTGGTCCTGGCAAACCTTCTCATGGGATGTCCCTGTAATGGCTGGACTCAAACCAGGAGAACTAGATAGTCCTGACTTCTTATGGTGTCAGACAAACAGTGAGGCAAAAAAACTTGATTCAGTTGTCTGCTTTGCTACAAGCTTCTTGTGTGATGTGGACAAACAACCTAGGTCTAGATTTTTTAAGTATCTAATCTAAGTATAGTTTTCAGTAAGACCTAGGGACTTACACAAGAGATCACTGTCTTACCTTTGCATTATGGGCCTCATTTGGTCTATGTCCAAGTTTCTTATCAGGGAAATGGGACAGCAGTGTCTAGCTGAAAATGTTCAGTGAAAATTGCAAAGCACTACTGTCACAAGGGCTGAATTAGCTTGGAAGACAGATGAAAGGACAACAACAGCTTTCTTTTCCTAGTATTGTTCAAAGAAAAGACAGAGGTGAAAGAAGCAGGTAAAGGTTTTTCCAAGCATCCCCACACATCCATTTTATTCCTTAAATCCGGCTTCACTCTTAGTTTATGAGATCTGAGAAAATCCTGTTCTCTTGCCTCTGCACTGGGGAATGTGCAAGTAGTTCTGGCTGTGAGAAGACTTTTAGAGGTGCAGTGCCCTTTCCCTCAATAATGGGAATGACAAAACCAGGTATAACAGGCGGCTTTATACTCTTGGAACAAATTAAGTCACTTTTATTAAAACAAACGAGGCTGTTGAGGTCCTTTGATATATTCATAGTGCCTACATCCTGCAGATGTCTCACTTTGGTCAATTAATCAGCCACTTCCCAGAGCATGGTAATTGTTTATGCAATCCACTTTGATATGTTTTATAGCATTTTGTTTAATCCTCCCCAACTTTTCATCCCTGGCAAGAGCTTTATGGTAACATAAACCGTAATAGTGCAGTAAAGAAAATCACCTTATGTTACAGTCTGCAACGGCTTTATCATCCTCATCCTAACGTACATAACCTACACTCAAACAGTTAAACATGATGAGCAAGGCTGGGCAGTGTGCTGCTTTAATAGCATGTAAACCCAATGACTTCTTGACAAAGAACTTAACCTCTACCAGGACATAGAGTCAGAACTGTCTAGGGGATTTTTATATTTCTCAGTCAATGACGAGAAAGGGAATATATTGCCACTATAGCTGGTAGACATTTTTCTGCATAAAAAAAGCTTTCTTAAAGACAACAAAGAAGATAAAACCTTCTCCAATCCCCTTTCTCCTCCTTAAGAAGAATTTTTTTGGAAAATTGTCAGCTGTAAAATGAACTGCCAATGTTTAAATTAGAAGTAATTTGTTTATTAGGTCCCTATCATTTTATTTAATGGCAAAACATAAATTAAATAAAATACAAATGAAAACTTGTAAAAATATAAAGAGTGTAAAAAATAACTGAAAATCTTTTGCTAATATATTCAATTTGAAAAGTAAAGTAAAAAAAGTTAATTGGTAACTGAAACTTCTTTCTTTCTTTCTTTAGGTCAGAAATGCATCAGGATCAACCAGCTCCTCTGATCCTTTGTCTTATCTGAGCTTTATTTTCAGAAAAAAACAACAAAATGTCTAATGAAAAACTTCTGGTCAACACAACCACAACACATCTTTGTCCTTAACAGTTGCCAATCACCAGTGAGGTGGAGAATCCCTGCCATTTTGGATATGCTCCCTCTAGAAAGACACTTACAGTATTTCCAGATTCCCATCTGCCTACGTAAGGCTGCAGACAGTAGTTGTATGCCTCTACGTAACTTGTACGGCTTTAGGACAGGGGCTGCAGAACTCCCTCTTTGCTCCTTTCTCCTTTGCCACCTCACCGACTGTTTGTGTCTGTGCCCACTGGTGTGAGTTTTGGACAAATCTGGGCTTTTCCTCACTAGCCTTGCTTCTCTGTGTGTCAGCAGGTAGTGTGAATGGCACAGACTGCTTACAGAACTGAGTGGGGTATTTTTTTCTCCTGTAAAAAAGGGAGGATTACAGGAAGCAGTTTGTTGTCTGCCAGAGCCTGAGTGTCTACAGACTGTGCTGGCAACCGTTGCAGCACATGGGTAAATGGACCTCAGACTTTGAGACTAGCAAAGCACACACAGTAACAAATCAAATTCCGTTTCTTCAGTGAGCAGAGACATAAAAAAAAAAACCTCAGTCATGAACCTGGTAAAATAAAAAGTCAAGATTAAGATATTAACACAGGGGACAAAACTAACCCATCCAATTCTGCTCCCGGATGAGGTCAGTGCCTTGTCTCTCAAAATCTCCTACTTTACCACAACTATTTTCTGATCTCTTCAGAGGTGCTGCCACTAATCCCTGTGCTACCCCACACTGACTCTGGTAAAAAAGGCATTGGGCATGTGCGGGGTGTTCATAGGCATCCAGGCATCTTCTCCAGTGTCTGCAGGCATTCTCTGCATTGTATCTTATAGCATAAGCCTCCATCATCATTTCCCGTCGCTGCAAACCCACCCTCCTGCAAGTCGTAAGTGCTAAAAACCATTGCACTGAACCCCACCTGTCAAGAAATAAACTTTAATCATAAAACTCAGTCTCTTTCCTCACTCCCCTTCCTCCTCTGACTCTTGCTAGTTGCCACTTACAAAATCTAAGCCTGTGGAGAGATTCTCTAGGATTTATGAATAGGATTTTCATGCAAATTAATCTATGCCAGCAGGTTTGGTTATGTTTAGACTTCTCCTCCTCCTCCTGATGAACAGATGAGCTATTTCCTCCTCAGCACTTTGCCACAGAGCTTGATGATATATAGCATCAATAATTTTTTTCTTTACCCTGACGTAGCATAATTTTTGGCTATAGTTTTTGTTTGGCTGGTTTTTTTTTTCCTCCTTTCTTTCTCTTTGGGTTAGAGAAGTGTTATGTATTACATTTGGATCATTTCCAGTCTCACTGTTGTGTGCCATACTAAGTACCACAATGATCCTTAATTGGCAGTAAATAGAGAAAAAGCAGTCGTCCTTGGAAAGCAGCTGGTCTATGAATATATTGTATAACAGTAGTGTGGAAGCTGTATTATTAAGCTTTCAGGTCACAGCTAGCTTAAATGGAGGACTTTGACATGCTACACAAATAATAACAACTCCATTTTAAATTTCAGGGAACAGGATGGGTGGGAGCGTCAGACCGACAGTCTCAGGTTCAGACAGTAAATGAGACCATTCTGTTCTATGAACTGGACTTTGTTCCCTTTTGTCCTTCACTGAGTCAATTGGATAAACTTTGATGATTTCAGTGTGGACCTTTATGCTAACTTTGTAGCATTCCGTAATAGATATTTCTGTAATCGTTTTAGACACCACCAAAAAGAGTGGAACAATGGGAAGTAGATGTTAAATACATTTGCAGTGTTTTGCATAGGAAGAGGTTTGTCTTGTTTTTCTGTAGGAGATGTTCTCACTGCATTGCTGATATAAGAGGGATACCATTTTTCAAAGACAGGAAATAAATGTAATTTACTTGGTAATTTATTTTTCTTATCACTAGACAGAACACAAGTTATCTCCAAGTTCAATTTGTTTGAATAACACTGTTAACAGAGACAGAGAGAAAGGTATTCACCTTTTGCATATGGCTGCAAATGGGCTGTGCACTCCTTTAATTCTCAAGTATAGAAAACTTGGAGAGCTTTTTTGAGTGAGCAATTGCAACCAGGTGGATGTAAATTCATTGCCCAACAACAAATTAATTTACTTAGGCATGATACATCTTCTTCCTCTTCCCATTATGGTAATTGAATATTCATCACATAACAAGTGCAGTTAATTAGCAGATTACTCATTTACTGGACAAATAATGAACATCTTATTCTGAACAAAGAAGGGGGATAGGAAAGCCACAGGGAGAGAAAAGAAAACATACATTTTTAAAAGGTTATTATTTAAATTAGTCTTTCTTTAAACAAGAAGAGAGAAAGGAATCACTGAAAATATGCTATTAACTTTTTTTATGTTACTATCTAATGACAGCTATGCTGTATCCAGAGACAGTGTAGCTCAGGCTTCATACAGAATAGGGAGGTGGCTTGACACCATGCTCCCACAGAAATCCATGGTAAGCCGCCCACAGTATCAGTGGGGCTGGATTTAACTCCTGATATTTCAGAATATTTTACAAACAGTAAACCTTTATGACATATAAAAACTGATAATTCACATTTTCTTTAATTTATTATACTTTTGTTTCCTGAAGCTTTTTTTCTCTGCTTAACTGTCAGCATCATTCTTTTGTCTTTTGTCTAATGTTTAGACTGTAAAGATCTTCACAAAGGCCATTTTTCTCTTACCCATTGGTGCACAATGCAGTCCTTGCCCATAATTCAGACCCTTGCGTAGTACATTCTTGCCATCACTAGCCAGAAAGAAATGGTTTATTGGTATAAATTGGCATGGCTCCATTAAGGTGGATAAAGCCAATCAAATTACCTTGATGGAGAATGATCCTTAATACTGAAGTTTGCTTACTTAGACTTGGGCACTTTTTTCCCTCTTTTTTTCTTTTTTTTTTTTTTTTTCACTAGTACTGTAAAATATCTCCAGTTTGTAGCTGAGGCACCTATCTATTATCCAAAAATTTTCCAGACTTTTAAATGGAGAAGAGGCAAAATGAATCTCTCATATAATTCTGTTAATGTTCGTGATGTCATGCCAGATTGTCATTGTTTAACCCCAGCCAATGTAGGCAACATACAACTGCTTGCTCACTCCCCAGGTGGGATGGGAGAGAGAATCAGGAGAATAAAAGTGAGAAAACTCATGGGTTGAGATAAAGACAGCTTAATAAACAAAGCAAAACCCACACATGCAAGCAAAGCAAAATAAGGAATTCATTTACTACTTCCCATCGGCAGGCAGGTGTTCACCAATTCCCAGGAAAGCAGGGCTCCATCACACATAGTGGTTACTTGGGAACATGAATGCCATAACACTGAACGTCCTTCCCTTCTTCTTCTTCCCCCAGTTTTATATGCTGAGCATGATGCCATATGGTATGGAATATCCCTTTGGTCAGTTGGGGTCAGCTGTCCCAGCTGTGTCCCCTCCCAGCTTCTTGTGCACCCCGAGAAGCAGAAGCAGACTCTGTGCAAGCACTGCTCAGCAGTAACTAAACCATCCCTCTGTTATCAGCACTGTTTTCAACACAAATCTGAAATATAGCCCCATATCCAAAAAATAGCCCCATACTAGCTACAGATTTAATTGCATCCAGCATATTTAAGCTTTGCCAAGTATAAATTCTCACTGAAAACTCAGTGGTGAGAGGAAACAAGTCAGTTCTTTGACATGGTTTAACCCACTGGACTAGCAGTGAACACCAGGGGGCTGCTTGCTCACCCTCCCCCCATCCTGGGGATGTGAAAAGAATTAAAGGGGCAAAGGAAAAAGAGACTCATGGGTTGAGTTTAAAACAATTTTATAACTAAACTACATAAAAATGAAGACAATAATGATAGTGATAATAATAATAATAATGATAATAATACTAGTAATAATAATATACAAATATACAAATGAGTGATACACAGTGAAACTGCTCACGACTTGATGACCAAGGCTCAACCCACTCCTGGCTAATGATCCCAGAGCAGGGAGAGTCCCAAAACCATAATGCTGGAACAGAGAAGAGCCTGAGAGTCCAAAAGAGAGCATGAGAGCTGACCAAGAGAGCAAAACAGAACTTCCTGACAGACTCTCGTCTATATATATAGGGCAAGACATGCCTGATATGGAATATACCATTGGCCAGTTTGGGTCTCTGTCCTAAGCCTAAGGTCAAATCCTAAGCCAGTAATTGCAGCCTATGCTGCCTCCCAGCTTCTCCTGCACCTGCAGACACTGGCAAAGTAGAGAGGATAAAAAGTCCTTGACTGTCATGGCAGCAACTATAAACTTCAGTATGTTATCAGCCTTCTCAGCACAAATTCGAAACACAGCCTCTTACTAGCTACTATGAAGAAAGTTAAGTCTGTACCACCTGAAACCAAGACATTCTAGATTTATGATGAAGCTAGAATGGTATTGTGTGCTGCTACATGACACACCATTTGTGAGAAGTTTTGTCATGTTGTGATAGCTTATCATTAAATTATGATCTGTTAACACCTGTCAGAATGGTTCTGATATTGGCTAAATTTCACATGTTCAGGACTGTGCTAAAGCAAACACTTTAGACCAAAAATTCATATACTTATAAGGAAATTTTGACAAATTGAGAGACCAAAGCAGGGAGGAAGAAAGGAGGAGGGAGCGTAGAGGAAGGGGAGAGGAGAGGAGAGGAGAGGAGAGGAGAGGAGAGGAGAGGAGAGGAGAGAAGAGAAGAGAAGAGAAGAGAAGAGAAGAGAAGAGAAGAGAAGAGAAGAGAAGAGAAAAAAAAAAACCTTTCATCTGGGTGGATCCAGAAGTCCAGGACAGGGGAAGGAGGCAGGAGGTGGCACCTGATTTGTCTTAACAGACGTCTGTTTCCAATTACACTGGACCAAGAAGTTCCCTTTGTCCAACAAATGAGGGTGAATTTTATTGAGTGACTGGAAGTAGTTGCATCAGCCCCTAAATTTATCTTTAGCATCACTGAATGATAGTATATTAGTACCTCATAATTTACTCAGTAAATATTGGTAATGCTTTAGAGCTCTGCTAAGATTTGTACTAATTTTATAGAAACAGAAACAAGAGATACGGCACCTTTAAATGTTTGTGGGCTTTTAGTGGCAGTGCAAGAGGATTCTGACAACTGGTCTGATATCACTACTGCAGCTGAATGCAATAATTTCTAGATTAAGTTATGGTGTAAAACAGTTGCTGTGTCTTTTAGTGACTATTTCCACTTGTATCTTCTCTTGCTGTAGGCTGGGCAAGATCAACCCCACTGTTCGGCTTTCTTTCTGTCCTTGGCATGAATTTGTGAAGCTCCTTGTTCTGGGAAACATGCAGAATTGGAGTGGCAGCTGAGAAATGTGACACATCAAACCAAAACACCAAAAATTTACAGCTTAGACACGTGCTAAACTCCTGAGTTTGAGAGTTATTGTCTCTTCCCTTCTGCTTCCTTCCCCACTCCATCACCCCATGTTAACTGGAGTAACAGCAGTAGAAAGTGAAATTGCCTTCAGCTGTTGTTAAATATGAAATAATGTAAAAAAAGTGAGAGATTGTGCCCATTTCTAAGGAGAAGGAAAAAGAAAAGCAAACCACTAATTCAATACAAGGAATGAGATTATTTTCTACACTTAATCTCCCACCATATCTCTAATTACTGAGCTTCACTTTACTGATCATAAGGGGAGGCCATACTAACTAAGTCAGATGCTGCAGCCTTCTACAGATAAATACCATTCCTGAAGGGAAGTCTTAGTCTAAGCTCAGGTGAGAATTGATCCTTGAGGCTATCATAAACAGACAGTCTGTATTCCAAGGTAAGTATCAGTGTATTTTTTTTCCCATTGAAATCCTGACACAAAAATAATTTTGCAGCTACAAAAATTCACAATTAGTGTTTGTGCCAGAGACAAAATCAGATAAAATTCATAACCAGAAGTGGCTGGGTGTTTAAAAATGAGGCTATGTCTCCACGTGATAGTAACTTCCCTTAAAATTAATGTTTTTCAAACATATATGTCAGTTTTGCCAGATAATCCCAAAGTTCTGACAGGAAATCAGTTTTTATGGTGCTGCTCTCTGGTTTATCAGACACAGAAACTTTCAGACTCTTGGTACAAAACTGTGATTTTAGAAGCATTTATTAAAAAAAAAAAAATTTAAAAAACAGAACAAAACACTGCTCTTTATCTGACCTCCCTCTGCTTCTGTTCCGTTCTTTAAAAACACTTAATGAAATAATGAACAATTGTATTGAATGAGGGATTATTTTTTGGATGCTAGTAATACAAAATAGTAAAATAATTTTTTTCTTCCTCAAGTGACACGAATATTTTTCTCAAGTGAAAAGTAATTAATCCATAGATCAGAAAAAGTTAAGTTATTTACCTGTTGCATATTTAGTTCAACTGGAAGGAATGGAAATTTACCCCATCAAGTCGCAGAGCACGGGAAGGAAAATATGCTTTAGAAATAAATTATATTGCTAGACTTCTGAGCTGCGCAAGAAGAGGTCTAGTTTAGTCTTACCATTTAATTTAAAACACTATGTTAACTTCAAGGGCAGATGGTGGATACAGCGTGTCAGAACATGCTTCACCCAAGGGTCATACATGGAAGAACAGGTTGAAAACTGTCCTTAGGATATTTCTTTTTGAGATAATACTGGTGAGCTTCATCATGCTAGATTTACACTCTCCATCTCTAGTAGTGCGTTTGGATAGATCAGGACATTACCAGCTATGTCCTGGCATGCCACTTGCTGGAGTTGGAACAGGAAAATTACACAGGGCTTACAAAGGGGAACAGGCAGTGTTGGTGAATGGGTTCATTAGCAACACAAACACGTATGTCAACCTTCAGTGAAGAAGTCCCTGAACTGATGAACGCTGCTAGCTGGCACAGTGCAACAGGGAATAAACCATTTTGCATTGGCACTTTTTCCAAAAGCAGCTGCTCTGAGCCCCAGCCAGAGACAGGCTAGACAGGCATTTGCTCGTTCCTGCCTGGATCAGCAGGGGTTCACCACTAATATGGTATTATAATATTAATTGAGTGAATCACTCAATGGGAACTGTTAATGACCTACTTCAAACTTGTATGGTTATCCACAAGCCCAAACCTTTGCTTAGCATTCTGTTTCACCCTGCCAAAATGGTCTCCACCCATGGCAAAGAAGGATTATGGAGAGTAAAAAAAAGAAGCTTTTTGAGAAACATAAGGAAAAGCCAGAAACTAAATGTCACTAAAAACATGAGACAAATATTTCTCAAACTAATGCTTTACTGTCAGTTGTAATCCACCCATCAGTCTGGCAAACTCGATGGGTTTCAGGATGTAGTTACTATGCTACATCTATTTGCATCCAGAAAAGATAGGAGACTGTCCTAACAGGATGCAAGTGAGTCCTGCTGCACCCCTTCACACACAGTTCCTTTACAGAGAACTAAGCATAAATGGTCAGTTCTGTGTCAGAAAACAAAGCTTCCTGGATTTTTTGGAAAGAAAAGAATAAAGCAATCCAGGTAAGTAGTCATGTTATTACACCTGCCACCCTAACAGGTATGTATTCAACAGCCTTGGGAGAATGGGAGTCATCCAAAATGTAAAATACACAGGTTTGAGTCCCAGCTGCAGAACAGGAACTTGAGCCCAGCTCACATGGATGAGCACTGGTTTGCTGTGTCTGGGGCTGTGGGTCTTCCTCAAGACCAGTCTGGAAATGCCAGTCTGTACTTAAGGCACTTTTCCAACAGACAGTTTGAAACAGTACAGTTTTGATCAGGAAATATTTTCAGGAAGTTATATATGCAATTAAAGCATTCCTGATCACTCCTTTAATTAATACCCAAACTCTTTCACTTTTAGTTGTGACCATGATTTGATAGTGCCTTCTGCTTGTTTTCCACATGGGTTTTGCAGACAGCAGGAAAGCATAGAAGGGGCTCAAGGCAGCTGCAGAAGGGAAAGGTGGAGTCAGTTCAGGGATAGAAGGGTTAAAAATGTAGTAGAATAGTTTCCCCACAATGGTAACAGCTACTTCGAGCAGGTGAATGGAATTAGTGATCTTGCCAGGTGCCTGTCTGAGAGGTAAAAAACAACCAGAGGTGGAGCCTGAGGGAGAGATTTAATGATAAGGGTTTACCATGAAAATGTGTGATTCATATCTCGTCTGTTGAAACTCATACACATGTTGGTTAAAGTTTACATGGAATCCTGCCCTTTTGTCAAAGCCTCAATTATTGTAGCGTCATTTCAGAGGCTGCTACACTGGTTAATTGCTATCAGATGTTCTATGTGAAACTCTTGCCAGTTCAGCTAGGTGAAAATCTGGGAATGTAGCACATCCTTTAGATGAAAAGAAAATTCTGGCACACAGTGAAATATGTGAACGATGCACCAGCTCAAGTATTTAGAGCAGAGTGCAAATGAGAAATTCAAAGTAAAACATCCAGTACCTCAGGATCCAGTATACAGACTGTATGAACAGCATAAGAATCAAAGCTTCTGCTCAGCAACATCACTCACATATGTCCGGGGAAACTAAATGGTTAAATGGAGGACTCAGACCTTGGAGAGGGTCAGCAGAAACATGTAATGCAGAGGGAACAACAACACTTAAGAAAGCTAAAAAGTAAAGGGGCGTGGGTTTGAAGACAGCATCATCTTCACCATTCAGGAAAAATCCCAAAACAATCCAAACAAAGAACTCCCTCCTATCTAGTGTTTCAACTATTTTATTGATGCACATTACTATCTGAAGTATTATTAGTAGGATGTGAAAAGTTCAAGGGCATTTCCTATGCTAGGGATTGTATTTTCTAAACAATATACTAAGTTAATAAACAGAGATGACTAGCAAAGAAGAGATTGTTTCAAAATGTAAGTCACGTAGCATAGATGATCAGCCTGTCCTCTATTAATCTTGCTATACTTCATATATCTGAATCTATTATTTGTATAGTGTTTATTCTCTAATAAGATAAAATCAAAACTTGTATCCCCAAGAGCTCAGGGAGGTCACCAGTGTGAATTAATCACTAACCAAGAAAAAGAGCTGGACTCCAAGGAAATTGTGATCAATTCTGATCTGCATATTAATTGATGGTTCATTCAGGAAAGTGTTAAAAAGCAATTTTCAGTCAGACAAAATGAATTAATTCAGTGGAAGTGTTCCTATGATAGATACATAGCTGTCCAGATTAGAAAGGAAAATATCAAAAGTCAAATCTACACAAATACTGCCACAGAAGAAAAAAGGAAAGCACATGTATGCTCTGCAAAAGGAGACTGGTCTAAGGAAATGCACATGCGTTTCCACATCGTCTCAAAGAAGGCTGCTCCACAGAAGGGTAGACTTGGAATAAGGATGTATGAGTCATGCAGAATACTATGTTGAAGGAATGAGTAAACAACAGAAAACTCGCACAATTAAAATCTGCAAGGTAACAGGAGGTGACTTTAACCAAGCAAGCTTTTATGCTCTTATCTGCACAAGACGATTGCTTTTTGAGTCGAACAGTTTCATTCTTTAGAGTAGCACTATTTTCCATTAAATAAAGAGACCCACAAACCCCCAACAGTTCTCTGTCCTGGACTGTACCAAACATAATGAATTTCAGGCTAAAATCATCAGTACTTTCCAGTCTACTGCAGGTTTCAGGTCAATGACTTGACTGCTCCATCAGCTTTCTGTCTCAAAAGCCTAGGACTTGCAGGCATTGGCAGAATCAGGTGGTTTCAGATGAAGAAATGTGTGTGTCTGCATGTGTGCACATGCATGTGTCTAGTAGACAGAACCCCCTGCTAACGCACACCCTGGAGAGTGCTGTGCTTGCTCTCTGTTTCATACTGACTGAGTTTCAGTTGAACATTTGCTAGCAGCTACTGCACTGCATAAAGGAATTCATGACATCCTCAAGGACATTTTGGTCCACTTACAGACAAGCAGGCAGACAGCTGGTGTGCGCTTCAGAGCACCAAGTGATTCCACAACAGTCCACTTGGGGAGTGGGGTGCGAGGTGCTGCACCGGCAACTGTTTTGCAGATCAAGTTGAGGGATAGCTCCAGGGAAAATCTATAGCCCTATATAAAAATTCAAATTAAAATGGCTGCTTGGGCCATATACTGTACATCTCTGTCAGTAGCAAATTATAGGCAGAAGACATAAGGAATATGCACAGTCTTGGTTCTTCCAGCAATTCACGTTTTCAGGATTTGATGAACTAAGGGGGGAATGCATCGTTGTGTTTGATAGATGTTGGTCAGTCTAGTAATCATACTCCATAAAATTGTCTAGTAACTTTCTGAACCAATTTACAGTTTTGGCCTCTGCAGTACCATCTATCAATCAGTTCCAGGCTTTCAATAAAACAAAAATTGGTTTTAAAACTTCTGCTGGGTAATTTCAGTGGATTACCATTTTTTCCTCAATACTATTTTGCATTGGACTTTGGGCCAGTTCTAATTAATTCCTAATGTTTTATTTGTTTTTCTGATTGCTTCTGAAATGGAAGTTGTTGAACACAGAAAAATACCCATGGTGATTTCTCAGTCTCTTCCTTGGGTGGCTGAAGCTTAGCTAGAGACCAACACAGTGGACAGTATAAAGGATTCTTTTTTAAGCCCTAACTCTCATGCGTTATTTTATCACTCAGTCATTACTGAGATATGTCTGAACTTTTCACAGTTAGCTTTAACTTGAACAACTGCAAATAATTATATATTGTCTTCAAACTTTGTCACTTATTAATGCTTTTTTTACAAGCTTGTTTATGGTAAGGTAAGATAGCACAGGTCCTCACACAGACACTTTAAAGACCTCCCTTAATTGTGAAATTGATTGTGATTCCTGATTTTCTATAGCCTGTATTTTTTTTATCCTTCATAAACTCATCAAAGAATGTGAAAGACTTTAAAATCTTTTGAAAGCTATGTGTACTAAAGCAACAGGATCACCTCAAGCCACAGTCTCATTGATGCCTCAAAAGAAATCTAATGGGCTTTTTGGAGATAAGAAATCCTGGTTTTTTTTAGAGGGATGACTTCTGTTTACAGAAAACACTTTGACTTTTCCCCCATATATTATGATTAACTATGAATGGTTTGCAATATCAGCTTTATCGCTTTTAACAAAATGAAATAGTAGCTCACATTTCCCAGTAACTCTGGAATCCTTTTGTAAACATCAGCATCACATTTTCCCTCTTCCACTCTTTCTGCTCTGATCTCAAATTTGTATTGCAACATACGTTGTTCTGAAAATGTCATTGTCTGTTAGACATTCAGCAGTTCAATCATGCAACCCACAAGTCAGAGCCACAGGAACAGAGCAGGGTTTGAGACAATAGGGTGACAGGAATGTCTGTAAGAGGCAGTGCACAAATAAGTATATGCAAATTTTTGCAGCAAGAACCTGAGCAAGATGTCAAGATCTGAGAGACACACCGATGTGTGGTGCAAACGGCACGGTGAAGGACTTGATGTGAAAATATAGTTAATAGTAGCTGTGTTAGAAAGATGAAATGCTTAGCAAGATCTGAGAGAGACACCGATGTGTGGTGCAAACGGCAAGGTGAAGGACTTGATGTGAAAATATACTTAACAGTAGCTGTGTTAGAAAGATGAAATGCTTACCGTATCCCGAATAAAAGATTACAGTCACTTAAAAGCAAGATCAGAAAGATTTCTTTGAGCATACTAACAATACTACCAAAACATGCCTATAGGAAAGGAATCCTTCTAACTCCACAAAATATTTATTATATGTTTTAACCAGCTAGCTTGCAATAATTTCTCAGTTTCATCCAAACATTACCAGATGACCAGATATTTAATGGCTAAGCAAGGAAAAAATAGTTATGGGGTAAGGAAGAATAAAGTCAGCCTACCAAAACTGGTAGTTGTCTCAGGGCTTTGAACAGAGGTTGAGACTACTAGAGGCATAAGGGACTCCATGGATAGCTAATCGAAGGATGCCAAGCAGTTGCCTGACATTAGTATTCTGAATGCTCAGATTGGATGGGAGAGAGACATTCAAACTACTACCTTAAAACCTTCTTGAGTCCACAGGCTTAGAAACATTTATTCCTTTTCAGTAGAAGAGGAAAGGTAGTTTTTCAGATATTGAAATAAATGAGGCTAAGATCATTTTTTGATCAGTCTGTTTCCTGACTGAAACTGTGTTTTAGGTTATGCCCCAAATTTTTACTTTAATTTTTAAAATAAATGGTATTGTAGGGAGTTATTAAAATTAATAAAGAATTCATGTCTCTAGTACCAGGAGGAGTTAATCTGTGAGTGCTGCAAAAGTGTTTATTGCATTGAAATTCTACCCTACATCAACAAAAACACAGTTCAGATGAACTCACTTTCATTTGCAAAGAAATCAGAACTATCTTCAGAATAGAAGAGGCTGCTCAGTCACTGAGACATGACTATACAAGCTGTTTACCACTTGAAAGAAATCCACTGATCAAAACTTTGTAGATTTTTCAGAGATAAAGAACCTGCTGCTAGCTTTAGTTTGTGGTATTTGTTAGTTCAGCTTATGCAGCTATAGTACAAAGTGGTGTGTTACCATTAACACTGTATTACTTCACTCAAGAGAATGACACAATCCAACATACAGTATTAAGGGTGAGTAACTTTCTTCAAGTACATCTGCTCAAACAGCTCTAATTAGAAAGCAAGAGATTATAAATATTTATTTAGGCTGTGGCCACAGAGTGAAAGAAGGAGCACTAGGTTAAAAATGCTCGGTAGGGCTAGGAATGTGATAATTGTCTGAGTCAGTTTTCCTGACTCTGGATTTTGCAAATCTAGTTTGGAAATAAGAAGACATTTCAAATAGCTGCCTATCTCACAAGACAGCCCCTTATACAGGGCCTCTCAGTTTTCCTGACTCTGGCTTTTGCAAATCTAGTTTGAAAATAAGAAGACATTTCAAATAGCTGCCTGTCTCACAAGACAGCCCCTTATACAGGGCCTTGATTCTTTTGGGCTGTATTTCTTCTCTTCTCCTGCAGTTTTCCTCTCACCCGATTCTTTTGGGCTGTATTTCTTCCCTTCTCTTCTCCTGCAGTTTTCCTCTCACCATTCTATAGAAGAGTGTTGTGTGCATGAATCATCAACTCGAGATTGAGGATGCTCACCAATTCATCTGCGCTGCCTGCTGGATACCAGTTACTGCTGTTTGATACTCAACAAATAGAATAATAATCTTTATGCAGCATAGCTCTAGGATCAATCAAGTAGCCTGCTGGGGATTAGAAGAGAGAAATTGCAGTCTCAGATCAGGGTTGTTATCCATCTAGTCTGGTAACCTGTCACTGACCAGATGCTTCAGAGGAACGAAGGAAAGAGAGATCCTATGGTATATGTACACTCTAAGGCAGTCAAAATCAGACCAAGGGAATTTAAAGTAACTCTTCTTGTGAAGCTATTAGAAAAGACCTGTATCCCCCTCTTAAACCACCACCAAAATTCAGGATTTCCCTTCCCTTTTATTGCACAGAAAAGAGAAATGGGAGATGTATCTGCTTTAACTTAAATCTTCTTCCAATTTTCATCAGTTTGTAACAAATAAGAGTCATTATTTAAAACTGTTTATTTCAAATTATGTTTTAAAGTGTTCTGTCTCCCTTCAGCAATTATAGATACTTGAAAAATATAGAGGCTTGTTGTAACGGTTTAGATGAAATAAGAAAATTCCACTGATAGCACCATATGATTTAGAGATAGGAAGTTCAAACTCAGTGGGAGGTGCTTTAAATTCAAAATGCTCTTTCTCTCAATAGGAAAAGAATTAATAAATATTCAATGGATAATTATATTTATCACCCTAAAAATATTGAAATACTGTTTTGTTCAAGAAGCAAAACAAAATATGCAGAATTACATCAAATTTGTATGAAACTGCCTCTGCTGTAGATCTTACATGCTGACAGAGAAGTGTTTTGTTTCCATTTCCTTGTGGTCATGTTCAAGTTTATTAATAATGTCTTGAGATTTATTAAATGTCTCACAAATAAAAATATAACTATTAAATTTAACATATAGAGATACTATAAATCTTGTAAATTGTATTTAGATTTTATTCTTAATTGTGAATAAGTGGGTTATAATCAATATAAAGTATTATTTTAATATGTAATAAATCTGAGAAAGGCATTTAGTTTACATACAGTATACACATTAATTAATATACTTTTTTAAAGGCAGAAAGAGAGCAACGCTGTGACTTCCTTATCAGTAGTATCAGTACTGACCCCAGGCAGTACTATGGTTGCATGTTCACTGCAAGTTTTTGTAGCAATATCAAATATTTGTTTCTTAAAGCCACAGTTCCCATACCACATAGAATCATAGAATCACAGAATGATTTGGATTGGAAAGGACCTTAAAGATCATCGAGTTACAACCCGCCTGCCAGGGGCAGGGACACATCCCACTAGACCAGGTTGCTCAATGTCTTGAACCTTCCAGGGATGGGGCATCCACAACTTCCCTGAGCAACATGTTCTAGTGTCGAAATACCCTCACAGTGAAAAATTTCTTCCTAATATCTAGTCTGAATCTCCCCTCTTTCAGTTTATAACCATTACCCTTTGTCCTGTCACTACGCTCCCTGATAAAGAGTGTTTACCCATCCCTCCTGTAGGGCCTTAGCACATAAGCACTTAATGTTTCTGGTGAAGTAAAGACATCTCTCAGTGCTCATGGAATTAATACAGGGTCAAGGAACTGCGAAGCAGAAAAAGTCCATCAATAAAGATTAATATTGAAAACTCATGATAAACGAGGCCAACTCACTAAATTTGAACATTTAGAGGGTTTAGTACTGTTTTGTTCTTTCCTGTTATATAAAGAAGGAAACACTGATTCTGATTATATTTGCAGCTGATCCAGTATCTCGTCTTCTCTAATAATAATAATAATAATAATAATAAAC
>NW_010126507.1:0-2433 GCF_000699245.1 Pterocles gutturalis
AACACTGGCGCGGTGAAGACCCTGGGCAACACTTATCAGTTCACGGTGGACGTCAGTGACTTCGCCCCTGAGGACATCATCGTCACCACCTCCAACAACCAGATCGAGGTGCACGCCGAGAAGGTGGGCGCTCCCTCTCCCTTCCCCGCTCACCCCCAAAGCGTGAGGACCCCAAAATCTTCAACTGGGGGCCCCCCGACTCCCACCCAACTCCCTGACAGTCCTGGCCATAACCCTGGGGCGGTTCAATTCACAATTCCTTCGTTTTCTCATCCAACAACGAGCCCCCGTTGTGTCTGCACCCCAAAATCACCCTTTTTAACCCCTTTTTTTAATCCCAGCTGGCCGCAGACGGCACTGTCATGAACACCTTCACCCACAAATGCCAGCTGCCTGAAGACGTGGACCCCACATCGGTGTCATCCTCTCTGGGGGACAATGGCACGCTGACCATCCGGGCTCAGCGGCAGCCTGCCAAGCACACCGAACACGTCCAGCAAACCTTCCGGACTGAGATCAAGATCTGAGGGGTCGGGGTGGGGGGTCTCCTTTCTTTCCCCTCCCCACCTCGTTAATTATTTGGGTGATTTGGGAAGGAGGTGGGACGTGGGGTTGGGAATGCTCCCCCTGCGAGGTCAGACCCGTGTCGAGGGGCCAGTGTGGAGAGATGCATCCCATCACCCACTGGAGAAATTCCGGAGAGTCTGGGCTCCAGCGGGTTCTAGCCAGTGAGGGTTGACAGGGAAGATCCGGGCTTCCAAGAGCCCTGCTGGGAGCGATGTTCCCTTCCCTGACCCTCTGCCGGAGCTTATCTCTCTATATACAGCTCGTGATAAATTATTGAGAATGCCTGACTGCTGCCTCCTACTTTTTTTAATGTTTTCTTGATGCTTTTCCCTCAAAAGAGCTGTGGGTTCAGCCTCGAGGGGTCTCTTGGTAAAAGGTACCACAAACAATTCCTCCTTCCTGACAAAAACACGGACAAGATGCTGCCCTGGCTCCCCTCCAGTGCCCACAGCCCCATTTATTTCCAGCTTGGGGTGACTCATTTCTTCCCCGATGCTCTATTTCTGAGCCATTCCCTCAGCGGTTCGGCCGCCAGCCCACCTGGAAGGTCACCAAATCCTCCTCCTCCTCCCCTGGCCCATCCACATCCATGGCCCCCAGGGAAGCCCCGAGCAGCAGCACAAGCCGGGATGGGGGTCCCAGCCTGGCTGCCAAACCCAGGGGCTTCTTTTTGGGGACCTAAACACTCCCCTGAATGTCCCTGGAGGGCCCGGCTCCATCTCGCTGTGTGTACAAACAACAGTGACGCACCCATTCGGGCGAGCGGCTGTTTATAGCTACCACACGACGCCCAGCTCATGTTGCGGCTCCAGCTCCGAGGTCATCTCGTCCTCGCTTGTCCCTTAACGACTCATGACTTGCACTGACACACCTGCAGCGTCGGGGACACACACAAAGATGCAGCTCTTCCATCATCTCGAGTGGTTTGTTTAGCAGCACTGCCGGTCACTCAGGCGACTCCCTACCGCAGGACACTGTGAGGAAAAATGTTTAAAAGTTATTCAGAAAAGCCCCTAATGGCTACAAAAGCCCAAAGAACAGTTTAGGAAGTTGGAGCCATGGATGTGGGGAGCAGCGGCGATGCCCTGTTGTTGATTCTCCGCGATGGGATGTGTCCACTCTGCCCCAAAATGCCACCCCTGGGTGCCCAGGACACCCCAGCACCCAGGCAGCCACCCGCCGCGGTCACACATTGCCATCTAGTGGTGACAGGCTGGCGGGTGGCCCTCACCTATGAAACCCCAGCAAAAAACAGAAAAAAAACCCCAAACCTTTTTCTACCCAAAATCCAGCCGGTTTTGCACGGGGGATGATTTCTGAGCCAGGGAGTGGGTGAAAGGCCAGCTCAGAGCCCCAGCGCCAAACAAACCCAGAGCAGCTGTGGATGCCCCATCCCTGGAGGGGTTCAAGGCCAGGCTGGATGAGGCTTTGGGCAACCTGGGCTGGTGGGAGGTGTCCCTGCCCATGGCAGGGGGTGGCACTGGATGGGCTTTAAGGTCCCTTCCCACCCAAACTATTCTGCGATTCTATGAAACCCCGCAGCAGCTTGGCCCCACTATGGGCTCACTTTGGACAGGCAGGGAGGCCAAGGAAATAGGCCTAGGAATAACCCTTACTATGAGCTACAGTTTTTTGGTTTTTTGTTTTGTTGTTGGTTTTTGTTTTTTTTTTTTTAATTCTGAGCAGATGCAGTTCATTTAGAATGCAACAAACTAAAACAGCATTTCAAGTTACTCTTCCCAACCTGCATTAGCATGTGCCTATAAACATCACCAGAGAATCACAGAATCACAGAATGTTAGAGATTGGAAGGGACCTTGAAAGATCATCCAGTCTCATCCCCCTGCTGGAGCAGGAACACCCAGA
>NW_010126508.1:0-630 GCF_000699245.1 Pterocles gutturalis
CCTGAAAACACTGGGGGAGGGGGTCGTGGAAGTTGAGGTCTGGGGGCGGCGCAGCAAACTGGGGATACGTCCCTGCCCAGAGGGGGAATTCCTCTGCTGGCCCCTTTTCTCTTTAACACACCCCCGCCCCCAAATGTCTTACCGTCTGTGAAATATCTTACTTACCCAAGCAGAAGACATAGGATTTCAAACCAGATCACCTGATGGGGGCTCACCTATGAGGTCGTGAAACATGTACGGGGGGGGGGAGGCCTGGGCGGCATCCCCACCCCTGAGCATACCACCGTACCGACGGAGGGAGGGAGGGAGGGAGGGAGATGGGTGTCAGGCCATGTGAGTGCCCCCCCGGGGAAAAATAAAAAATAAATGGGGTGGGGGCTAGGTGGGAGGACACGTTCTGGTGATCGCTGGGGGTGTGACGGTCTCTCGTGAAAAAGGGAGGGGGCTCCGCACAGCCCCCGTGAGGGAAAACAGGTTTTACAGCCCAGGTATAGCTCCTTCTGCCTCCGCTCAGCATCCCTTTGGGGGTGTGAAAAAGGAGGGGTCTGGGATCCTGCAGGGGTAGGTGGAGGTGGGGTCACCACCCCCCCGTACAAGCCCAGCATCCCCCCGGCAGCACGACGGGTTTGC
>NW_010126509.1:0-692 GCF_000699245.1 Pterocles gutturalis
TGCCCCGCCACCAAGGAACGCGCATCCTTCCTCCTCCACCACAGCCAGCGCCATCCTCCCCTCGGCATGGCCACCGCGGGCTGCGGCTCCAGCCTGCTGCTGCCACAGACACCGGGACAATGCCATCGTTGGCCCGACTGTGTTTCGCTCGGGGCTCTGCTGAGCCTCTGCTCCTGCCCCAAGCACCCCGACGGCCGTGCGGGGCTCAAAGCGGTCAATAAACACCAGACAGGACCCCGCGGCCGGACCCTGAGCTGCCCTGGTGCCACTGCTGCCTCCCTCCTTCACCACCCACGGCACACAAGAAATTGTCCCACCCCAAAACCTTTTTTTATCTTAATGTGGATAACCCGAGCAGCTGGAGCTAAGGGCAGCCCAGAGGTGGGGCTGCGTGCAGGCGAGGCTCTGAGCAGAAGCACTTTGGCCGTGCCCACTGGGAAAACACACGGGATGTGCTCAGAAACTGAGCTACACAGAAAATCCCGGGCGATAGGGCCAGCAGGGGTTATCTCTTGCTCCAAAACACAACCCACTCGCCTAAAGCTGAGCTCTGCCAGCCCGATATTTCTGCACCTCTTCCTGCGCAGCCCCGCAGAGCTGTGCCCCCTCCCCACCGCTGCAGACGGGGTTTGTCTCGCAGAGCGCAGGGCTTACATCCCGCGGCTGGACCGCTGACAGCGCTGCGGCTGGTG
>NW_010126509.1:723-1573 GCF_000699245.1 Pterocles gutturalis
AGGCGCGTCCCCAGCCTCCAGGCTCTACCTGTAGCAATTTGTTTACTGACCCAAGACAGAGTTATTTGCTCTTTGCTCCTCGCTGCCCAGGAACGATAACGTGCCCTCCAACACGTGACTCTTCCCCGGGCGGCCGGCGCAGACAGGGCCGTTGATGCGTGAGATTCCCCACACACATCCCATTAAACCCATACAGCCTGGCTGTGCAGACGTGTGGGGAAACAGCTTTTCTCTTCATTTGTCCTAATTGCAATTAATGAGGAAGGCAGCAGCTCGGGACAGGCAACAGCAGCGCGGTTCCCAGCTTTCCTACGGTCCTCGTAAACCCCCAGGGAATATCCACCGGAGCGTTTCAAAGCTTTAGAGCCTTGTTTCTCTATAAGAACAGGAAACTCTTAACCGGTTTAAAGCTTAACCTCCAGCTCCACCCTTTCCCCCCTCCCTCTGTAAAGCGGCAGCAGGTGCCTCCCTGCGTGGGAGGTGGATTGTGGGGATAAACCGAACCGTGGGACTTTCACGGTGCCACAGCGCGTGTGTGTGTGTGTGTGCACATGACAGCAGCGACAGCCACCCCGCCAGCTCCAAGAGACACAGGTCAGCGAACACGAGCACCACAGCTCAGGAGTGGCTGTTCCATTAGGGCTGATTTATCTTGGTTTGTAATTAAAAGCCAGACCGCTCCTGGCCCCGCTGTGGCTGGAGCCATACCGCTGTACAGGAGCCGCGCAGCGATGCTTCTTCCCGTAATTAAAGTGGTTCTCGCTGTACAAAGCAGGGTGTCAGGAGAGGTCACACTGCTTCCAGCTCGCCAGCAGGGTCAGAGCAGCCCTGGTGTGAGAGCAAACAGCCG
>NW_010126509.1:1604-2186 GCF_000699245.1 Pterocles gutturalis
CGCCCGCTGTGCCCACTCGGGGAGGAGCAGTGCCTGTGATGAAAGGTCTGTTACAGGTGGCACCGCAGCATGCAGCGATGTTCCTGAGACTAGAAAACAAACCCTGGTTTCATCTTGTATCAACGGCTTTGGCACACTCACCTGTCAGCGCTAAGTAGCTTAATTAGCTTCAAGCTGTTAAATGCATCAGGAATTGGCTGTTAGCGAGCTCACACTGCGCCGTAATTTCCGTTCACCTGCTGCTTCACAGGGAGCCGGGAGCCGGTCGTGCCTCCGCAGCGCACACTCCTCTCAGGCTGGGCGGCAGCAGGAGGGACGGGGTCACACCCCCGCGTGGCGCAGGGTTTGAAGGTGACGCCTCAGCTCAGGGGGATTTTGACGGGGGATTCGGGTACAGCGCCAGGGGAGAGCCCCCTCCTTCCCCCCACACACCGACCCAGCCGCTGCCCACCTGGCAGGACACAGCTCTGTGGAAGCACGGGGCAGGGTCGGGGCTGCTCCGCTGTCCGAGTCCCCTGAGGGTCCCACCACCAGCACTTCCAGGGGGTGGTGGGTCAGGAGGGGCACGGGGCAGGGTCGGGG
>NW_010126509.1:2372-2596 GCF_000699245.1 Pterocles gutturalis
GGACCACCTCAGCCACAAACCTCCAGTCCCAAGAGCGTGGAAAGCCACCAGCCATCTCACCGGGAACGGAAAGAAGCTGTGCGACCCTCCCAGCCCCCCAGCTTGTTTTGTCCTTTTGCCACTGCGACCACGACCGCCTCCACTCCTTCCTACCCACAGGAACAATCCTGATGGAGCAGACAGGTTCCATCAGCTCCACTTGGCCACCAAGCCTCCTCGTGCCC
>NW_010126510.1:0-53839 GCF_000699245.1 Pterocles gutturalis
ATTATTATTACTATTATTATTATTATTAATTTTCTTATTATTTTCTTATTATTTCTTCTTATTATTATTATTATTTCTTATTATTATCCCTAAATGTGATTAGCCCATTGCTTACTGTACTTCCTCACCTCGCTGAGTTGAAACCTGGTTCATGCTGACCATGCCTGGCTGTGATCCCAGTGCCCAGGACCTTGCTGTGAAGGCAGCTGGCTACCCAGGAGGGAAGAATAGTGACTCCCCCCATCACCCTCACCCAGAAAAGGAAAACGACTTCTTTGTATGACCGCTGCAGAAAACCTGACGCCTCCAGCAGCCTTGGCAGCAAGATGAAGTAGATACTGATCAGTGGGGATCTTGCCACCAGTATCTCTGGTCCACTCCTGCCAGCCCTCAGAGCGCACTTGGCTTTTGCACCCTCCAAGGAAGGTTCATACTTTTTTACCAGCTGCTGAATCATCTTTTTGTCATCACAAACATAACAGAGTAAATGAGAACTTCTTCACTGAAGCTGAGGACTTTTATCCAGGACTTTTCTATTAACATTCATTCTGAATCCTTTTTCACAAAGGTGAAATGTTGGGGCTCATATTGTTTATTGCTTCACGTTAAGTAAAACAATTGATTCTTCATGGAAGAAAAGTACTGGCAGAGAGGTATCAATCAAAATCTCTAACCCACAACAGTGTTAGCATGTGGGTACCAGAAGAATACATCAAAAGAATCAATGTCTCTTTGCCCTTCATTATATAGTAATAAAGAAGAATTTCTGATTCTGCATCTAGCTTGCTCTTCTCCCTTTTATCTGTCTGAAGCAGGGCAACAGAACATACACACACCGAGTTACCCAAATCCAGTATTTGAGACAGCAGAAAACTGATTATAATGCTATGCTCTGTCAGCTCTCCAGAGATCTTATAACAGTTCATAATTGCTAATTCAGCCTCAGAAACCCCAGTGAGATAGGCTGTTGCCATCATTCTCATTTTTAAATACGAGGAAACTGAGACAGAGTGAAAAACTCTGACTCATGGAGTATTGCTTTGGGAAGACATCGTAGAAAGATGGAATTGCTGTATCAGAGCAGACTGGTTCATGAGGGCTCGGTCTCCGTTCTCACTGAACTCCAGACCACTGTGCCTGCTTAGCTTAAAGGTGTGGTCACACATTGGCAGTTGCCACCACCAGATAAATCAGAGGAATGTATAAAATCCCGGGGCATAAAATCCCCTCATTCCCAGGGCATACACTATTCACTTTTATAAAGAGCTCTGTCTTCCTCTTGCTCACTTACTGCATGTACCTTATGTTATTAGCTGTACAGCAGCCAGGCTTTAACAGGCTAGAGAAAGGTGCCTTCTTCCTACAGCGTGTGTTATGTCATTTTATGGCACCCTCCTGGAAGATAACTCAGGGTCCTCTAGATGGAAAAGCTAGAGCTTCGCTATCCAGGTTTCTAGACGAGTGCTGTAATTGCTTATTTTTTAAAAAGTAGAGGCACTGTCACAACCACAACATTTTAGTGAATTGACAACTGCAGTGCTCTGTGCTGAACTCAGCGCTGTTTCTATGAGTTAGGTATCTGTCCTTGGTGCCTTCTAGATGTGACCCTACACCCATTATGGCTGGTTCCCATTTCATTGCTCTGAGCGGTATAATTCTGGATATTCTTTAAAGAGTAATATGAAGTCTTCCAGTGGGTTTTTGTGTTCCCAGGATTGGACAGACATTGGAGAAGGAGGCTGGTTTTGCTTTTGTTTGCTGCAACTGTGATGTTGGACTGAAGTGCCTGAAGTTTGACACTTAGAAGTCTTTTGCACTAGCTCATTCTGAGTCCAAAGAAGGAAAGAAAATTGTACTCTACATTCAAGCTCTGTGAAACCAGAGTAATTAGTCTTTCTCCCTCATAAACCAAGAAGAGGAGTGTTTCAGATTACCACTGTCCTCCCCCAGTTTTCCATGTTCTCCCAGGGAGGTGATGTATCCAGGAGGCAAATGAAATACGATTTGGTTGTCTCTAAATAGTTGAGTGCCTGGGATTCCCCTCAAGGATTTTTCATTTAGCTGCCTCTCCTTCTGCATATATATTTCAGCTGATCTAAGAAGCTCATCCTATTTTTCTGCTGAAAACACTGATGGTCATGTATCTGATTTCCCATGACAGTGCAGAAGACATGCATTTTTCCATGCTCACCTCAAGACACTTTGCAATCCATCTTTTTCGCCTGCACCTCCATTTCAGAGTCACCCTAGCCTTGCAGAGTGGCAGTTTGCAGCCATTAACACCATGGACATTACTATACAATCCCCTCTCTGTTTTCTGGGACTGGATTATCCAAATTGTGGTTTATCTCTGGTATGGCTGCAGAGGTAGTTGGCTCAGAGACACTTTATGTTATAGCTTAGCTGCAGTCCTGGAGAATATGGACATACCACTTCCAGGCGTGGAAACACAAAGCTGTTCTGGGTTGCACGGAGCCTCAGTTGTAAACCTTGGTAGATTAAAAACATCTCAGTGCCCGTGCCACACTGGCAGGCCCAGGTGGGCTGTCAGGAACAGCCTGCGGGGACAACTCCCAGAGCCACCAGAAGCATGACAGAGGACAGCTGTGCACAGCAGCTCTGCACAAGCTGGGTCTGAGCTAACGCCATGCAGAACCGCTGCCTCCGCACCTGCAGCTCCATGCTCCGCGTTCCAGGGCTTGTTCGTTCAAGCCATGATGTAGCTGCAGACCCGGATCTGGGCTAGCACTGTGCTGGATTCATGAATCCTCTCTCCTGAAGCCTGGGTAACGCCGGTGTAACTCTACAGGAGCCAGCCTAGCTCTGACATGGCCAGATCATAAGCTGGGCTGAACTCGGACCTGCACTGGACGCAGTGGGTGGGTATATCACATCGTGCTCCCAGGTGCACCCAGCAGTCCTTGTAGAGGTTTCTCATCTCACACGTTTCCCCATTACCTTTGATAATGGAGATTTTACTACAGGATCTCTCTCCCAACTCTTATCCCACAGGATTTATGTATATGGGAAGAAGAACACATACGGCAGCTGAGACCTGCAAACTTCCCAACCCGTGCAACTGCAGCAGCTCAGCACACACAGATCCGTTCTCACTTGAATACATTTTGCAAGAGATTCTAAAGATGAAAAACTGTCCAGATGTGACTTTATCAAACACAGCTTCATTCTTGGCTCGTCTGTTGCCTCTGATGCTTTACTTGTTTACACAGAGATAAGACAGATTCAAACCAGAGGAGCACCTGCCTTCCATTTCCAAGAGGCCCGGGAATGACCAGGCAGAGTGCCAAGACCAAGCGTGCTACTGGAGAGGCCACCTGACACAGAGAAAAACAGACTGGTTTCTCTAGCAGGGGTGCTAAATCAATTAACTGTAGTTTGTAATACATTTGATATGCTTGGGGCCTTTCAAGTTCAGGACAAACACCTTGGAAGGAAATAACAGTAAATAATTTTTTGAACTAGCTGATTATGAATACTATTTCTCCACTTCCAGCTCTACTCCCAAGTCCTTGGCTGTCCTTTTTGCTTCATTTGTGTGTGTGATTTCCTTCAAACTGATTTAATAGAAAACATATTTGCATGCAAATTTTGTTTCACTTCAGTTTCTCCAAAACTAAGCTGCTTTGGAATTTTTGGCTTCCTGTATCTGCTTTTTGCTGCAGCTTCTGTTTTCTGTTTGTTTTGGCTAAGATACAAAATCTGAGATTCTGAACAACATTGCTTATTGAAGTTCAACTTTTTGAAAGAACCAGAATATAACTCCATTTTCTTCAGGGGAATTCTATTGGCTGTTTTCTTTTTTAATGCCTCTTCCATCTCTTTCTTAAGCATCTGTACTGGCCTTTTTATTTATTCTAGTCCCCTACATCTCTTTTTTTCCTCCTATTCTTCCTCACTTCCCCCACTCACTTTTATTTTCTCTTTCTTTCCAGCTTCTCTCCACTGTGGAATAAAAACTCCTGTTCTCCTCCTCAGTCCTGCAGGGTTTTCCACTTTGCATGAAAAGCCTGGCATCTTTAAAATGCTTTCTACCTTTAGAGTAGAAAAATACACCTTGGTGTCAGCCATAATATTTGACTATAGCGTGTGATTTTGAGTGTTATGCTTCAATTTGACTGTCCTCTGCACTGCCTCCTCTTTCTGTGTGTTACTCACCAGCACTGTCCTGACATCCTGGGCAAGCCATGAGGGGGACACAGTCGTGTTTATTCAGAAGTCCCACTTTATCTGTGAAGTCAGCTTCATGGTTTGCTGAGGCTTATTGGAAGTTTTGAGGTGATTATTAGCTGCTTAATAGTTACAGGAGAATGAATAATCTGCCCAGCCAAATCGCTGTGCTGCCAGGAGCATCTGACAGGCTGAGAAGTCCATCTGAACGCAAAGGTATGGACCCAGATTCACCAAAGGGGGCATTCCAGGGGTGGATGTTTAAAATTAAAACTATGTATTTGCAAATAAAATTGACATCAATAAAATGTAAGCCTGTGAGTTTCCATCTGCAGTCAAATTACAGTCATATCAGATCTTCTGCCTGCCTGCAGGGAGCAGCCTGGCAGTCAGAAATGCAAGTTTGTTTTGAGTTGCACTCTTCAGTCTATCAGGTGCGGCACAACACTGACACTTTTGAGATTGCATCCTGCAGAGATCTTCAAGTGTCCTACAGCTGTGGATTGTAAATCCCTGACCTGACATCGCAGCGAGGGACACTTGTGTGCCATTTCCCTGCTAGAGCCATGAGAGCCTCCTCTTGATCAGAGTCCACTAAATTAATTCCTACAGATCTCAGGCTAGCTGGTGGGTCAGCTGGCCACTTCTCTTTCTGTCATCAAAAGCAGCAGAACAGAAAGAGGCACAAACAGCATAAACAGAAAGAGGCCATGAAGATGGAGAACAGTGGAATCATTTCAGGCTTTTCCCAGCTGTTAATTCCAGCAGTTTCCTCCCATTCTGCTTCATCTGCTGAGCCTCCTCATTTCCTTTAATCATCAATTAGTGTACCGTTCGAGCAAAAAGATCATCACAAAGTCCAAGGCTCTTCTGAATTTAGTGATTGTCAGCCCCAACAGCCCTTCAGCTAAGTTTATTTGGTCTGTTTTAGCAACTCCATTCAAGGAAAACCAGTTTGTCACCAAGGTGAGCTATCGTATTGATCCTTGCTGGTCCTGTTGTGGGACAGCCACTTTCCTGACATACACTCTCTCAGCAGTTCTCTCCCTCAACACAGATGTTCCTTCCCTCCTTTGTAATGTACATCTGATGTCCCAGACTGAATTTAGTTGTGCCATTTAGTGGAAGCACACGAGCCTGAGCATCAGTGTAAATACACAGACTTCTGTAAATATAATGGTTTTTTGTTTGGTTTTTTTTTTTTTCCTTCGTGAAGCCATAAGTCCTGTTTGGCAATCTAAATCCTGCTAAAGGGAAATTTAGACAAAACAGGAATTGAAACATGGACATACAATAGTGAAATATGAAGAGCAGCTGTTAACAATCTCTTTTGACTCTAGGTATGAATGAAAAAAAACCAAAAACCCAAAATCCAAAACAGTTGAGTTACTTTTGCTGTCAGATAATTGCAGCAAATCTTTAGTAAAGGCCATCCCAGGATGGAATATACTGGCTGCTTTCTCCAGATTTAAAACTGCAATGAAAACAGGATACTGTGTTTTCTACTGAGAGAGACCCCTCTTATGTGAGTTCCATTTTCAGGTAATAGGCATTGGGGCAAGTCCCTTTGAATCCATAATCCAGTCTCTGTTAGATATCAAAAAGAAGAATACGTAACATAGCAATGATTGTGAATTTCACGGGCCTGCATTAATGGGCATCTCTACCATCTTTAATTCTCATACAAAGGATTCTGGGCTAGGCTTGGAATTAATGATTGCAGGTGGGTGAACTGTGAGCAAAGACTACAAGCATCACGTTTTTACAATACTTTAGTTATACCGACCCGTAGAAGTAAAGCTAAATCTCTCCACCCAACTAACTGATCAGAAGAGTGTTTTGCCCACAGACATGACTTAAGAACTGAAGTAAGTAGCTTGGGAGGCTTTGTATAGTATTTCTTGAGTACTTAAAGATCCTATTGTCTTGTGAAAATCCCATCAGTTTGGGAAGGAGGTTGCCTTCCAGCCACGCGTGGTTCCACTGTTTCTTTCTCAGACTCCTGATTTTGCCATTGCTGGGACACTGATATTTCCTTCTGATTTTACACAGGGTTTTATTCCAAGCATTTTCTGTAATTCTGCAGATTCAGCCACAGAGTTTAATGTTTCACTCGTAACTCACTAAGCCCGGCTAATCTAGCTAGGCACAGGCAGTGCTCATTTCCATGGTGTCTAAGTGCCCAGGCAGAAAACTCCACAGCAGGTTTCATTAAGAGTAAACAGAGTAGCACCCAGACAATTGTGCAGTTACGAGATCACAGGTCTCTCCCAGACGTGCCTCAGATCCGCACTGGCTGTGCCACTCTGTTGATTGCTTTTGCCAGAGTTCATTTTCCAGGTGACATGGGACAGCAAGAAGCAGAAGGAATTTCTCAGAAATCACTGCGTCCTCAGTCTCCGGGCACTGACAACAGCAGCACAAACGGACCTTATCTATCACTGATGAGCGCTCCCCATCAACACGAACAATGCAGGAAGGCAGCTGATATTGCAACTTCTCTGGTAAAACCCCGTGATTTAGTGTGTAATACCCCGGCGCTTACTGCGGAGCTTTAATGCAGAACTGCAGGATTTACAGCGGTGCACACCGTACAAGAACACCGCCAAACGCCGTGATTTGTGTGAGGCAGAACTGGAAGAGGAGAAACCGCGGGTAAATATAATACATGGTCTTTGCTTGTTTTAGCTACTTTGTTAGAGCTTTGAGATGTATTTGCCAGTTAGCTGAGGGACTTGGGGAGCTGGATCAGAGAAAGCTCTTGGGAGTGTGTATTTGCATTTTCCATACATACACATGCATACATTCATCCTTCTGTAGCCTTATTTATCTAGAAAAGCGGGTGAAGAGTTAGGCTTATACAGCAGTAGTTGTACAACCAATATCTATAACCAGTTGATTACTCTCAGAAAAAACTCTGAAGGTTTTTAAAATTATTTTTATTACTCTACTCTTCCTATTTTAGTTATCTTAACGCTACCGTGTATCTGATACTTTAGAGGCATGAAGTACTAACAGAGTATCGGCAATACTATAAATACTGCACACGCCACAGACCTTAGCCTATAGCTTTTCCTGATTTACAGCCTTTGGGTACCCACCATCTGCCTGACTTTGACTAACAGGAGGGAGAAAGGAAGAGGAGTGGATCTGGGGGCTGGGGGACAGAACATGACAGTTGTTTATGTATTTTCTGTTCTGAAACCACATGCAAGATAATCCAAAGGCAGTTAAGGTCATAAATTTCTCACACTAATGTTGTTTGTTAACATTAATTCATCCTGTTGATGATACGCATACACTGTACCTCTCAAAATCATGGTGACATCTTTCACAGTGTTGCTTTCCAACATTGTAATAAGACATTATATGAAACTCCTTTATTACTATGGCTAAGAATAGAAAAATCTAATAGATTCCTGAATGATAAACATTCAGTGCAATAAACCATACCACACTGCGCTGGGACATGTCTACTGGGAACTGGAAAAAGCAGCAGCATCTATTTTATTTTATTTTTTTTTTTTCAGCTGCCATCTGAATTGGTTCTTCTTCAGCACCGGAAAGCATTACATAGGAGCAGCGTGCTCCTAGTCCTGCATTTCTTTGGACTCTGTTTCGGAATTTGTTGTCAGTGTGACTCGCTGGCTTCGCTGACTCCTGTTGCCCCCCCCAGTATGATGCTAGGAAAAGGCATGGTTGTTAGGAAAAGATAGCTGAGACAGGACAAATGCTTTATTACGAACAATATGTTTTAATTTTTTTTTTTCCCATTTTATTAAAAATCTTTTGAGCACGCAGGTTTGACTTGGCAGCATCATTAAGAAATATTTCCATGTTGCATGGGTGGAATTTTAATAGCTCAGCAAAGATCCTTGAGCGTGTAGCATGTTGCAAATTTGCTGTAATGGAATAAATATTTCTGGTCACTTTCCAAGGAGAGGGGTTCTCTTTACTGGGGTTCCCCAAGTTTTGCCATGGAAATTAAGGCTGCAGGTAGTAGGAAGTCAAAGCTGCCTGCCTGCGATGGCGCCCATCTCTGAACGCTCCTGTTCAATATAGGATGCCTTCTGTTCGCTCTTTGGTGTTCCTACAGCTTTCAGTATTCAGATATTCAACTTCAAAAGCCTTCCCCAATTTAACACAGAGCCCCGCCGCATCTCTAACTAGGGAGGATAATCAGCTGAACCAGGCACACAGCGACGTGGCAGCTAGGGAGAGTCTCTGCTGCAAAGCTTTGAAAGGCGAAAGAACAAACTCCCACTGGAACACACAAAGCAGCAGCAACCATATGGGGATTGTGATGTTGAATATATCAGAGAAATCAAGAAAAATATATCTCAGGATAAGTCAACATATGGCAGGCATCAGCAAGGCTCAGACATTCTCAGCTTGGGCTGTGGGTTTCTTTGACAGGTCACAGAAAAAATGCTAATGCCAGGAGAAAAAAAAAAAGAAAGACCGAAGTCTGTGTATGAGTTAAAAGCAGCTCCGCATGCGGGCACAGGAAGTAATGCAGGGAGCAAAATGAGCAGCGTGGTATATTGCAAGCTGTTTCTAACACCTGATGGCAGCCACGGGGGTACAGCCACCTCGGTTCCCCCAGCCTGCAGCCTCAGACCACCACCAGTCTGCATCGTAAAGAAAAGAGTAATCAGAGCTCATACTGCCAGTCATCACGTGAAGGGATAATTAGAATTGCTCTTTGCCTGAAGCTTATACCATGCTGATCGCCATGGTTTCTGAAAATGCACTTTAAACAAAAATTAAACTGTTGTTTTTCTCTCCTCCTTCCATCTCTTAGGAATCTCTTCCTGACTCTGTATCTTCTGCCCAGGACTGTGCAACAGGTCATGTATGTTCTAGAGAACGCTTCCCTTCAGTTTAAGCTTCGGACACCAGTCCCTGCCAACGGCAACAGATCTGACAGAGCAACAGATGGGTGACAACATTTGTGCCTGGAATAGTTTCCTCTCTTTCTGGAGGCAGCTCGTACATTCACAAACTGGTTAAATTTGTTTGCGACACACCAGCCTATCATCCCGTGAAAGTGAGTTAGCAATTTCCAAGGTAATTCCCCTATTTCCCCTGCCAACAGCTCTGACAGGAGCCCCTGGGGAAATAACCATTAAGCAAACATCTGTGTACTTCCTATCTGTCAGCATCCCAACAGCTTCACAAGCCGGGGCTGACGTGAAGGACCCGCCAGCTTCACCAGAGCCCAGATTCTGAGGCAGCGGAGATTAGCAGAAACCCTGCCTCACCAGTGATAAAAACCCAGAGATGGACTGAACTGCACAAAGTCGCAAATTGCTGTTTCCCTAAATCTGTTACGTTCACCTTGATACGATGTATGTCAATTTTTACAATAAAAATCTCCTTTGAGAACCTGCTGCAGGATTAGTACTGTCATCTGTCCAGTGTCATCTGTCTGGTGATGACACATCGTATTGTCATCTTGTCAAAATGATTAAGGGAGCTAAAAAGCTACAATTTTAGTACTTTCTTGATAAATACAATGCATAAAGGGTTCTTCTTGTTTGTCAGCGTCTGCTGTGCTTTAGTAATTTGGCTCTGAAGGAGGAGGGAAAAGGAAAAAAACGGGGTGGCGAGAAAAGTAAGGAAAACCATTAATCTTGAGAAAAATAAGACTGCGATCTGCCCATCAACCTCAAGATTAAAATCACTCAAAAAACAATGGGCAATTTTATTTTCACTTAAGAAAGAAAATGACAAAGCAACTTGCTACTTCACATTCTCAGAAGTAACATCTACACAACAGCTGTTACCATATTGTTTCTACAATATTTTCAGGGGAACAGAAAATGTTAGTATCTTCTTTGCCATAAAGTGGACCAGCCGACACTTCCAAACTCCACTCCAGTTAGACCACTAGTGAAACTGTGATCTTACGTCACGCTTAATTTTTATTAAGAACAGAGAGCTGCTGCAAGTGACATTTGTGATATCTCGACACAAACTTGTAATCAAGTTGAAAACATTTTATATTTTGGCTTTAGATATTACATGAGCATCTCAATTGAACAAAAGTCAGCATGAAATTTGATGTAGGGCTGCTACAGGCAACCGTGGGGCATCCTCTGAGGCATCTCGGATTGCTCTGCCTCCTGCTACGCCTCTGCCCATGGCAGCACGGCTGGTTTGGGGAGGGAACTGGAGATCACAGGCAACACACAGAGTATGGATATCTCCCAGCTTCAGCGTTCAGCCACTTCTCACAGACCACACAGTGAGCCAGGATTTGGCAGCTGTGGAAAGCAGGTGATCTAAATTATTTCATGCTCTCCTGATCTTAGAAACCGTTATAGACACCAACCTTACTTGTAGGTCAGTTGGCTGATGTGGCCCTGAATATTCACGTTCCATCAGTTCCTTTCTGCCTCATCTCTTCCACACAGGTAAAAACCCTTGCGACCACCACAAGAGCATCATCTCCTTGACTATGGATCACGACGGTCTGAAGCGAGGTGCCAGGCCCTTTCGTGAGCTCCGTCATGTACACAACTGTGGCCAAAGGATCATTTTCTGAAGATGAATAATAAGCCTTCCTCCTCTTTCTTTATCCTGCTGAGAAAATATCTGAAATATGCAATCGCTAAGCTTAGAAATCATTGTGTTTAACTTATTGGGGCAGTCATTTCCCCTAAACAGCTACCACTGGGAGGTGCTCAGAGTTAATGCTTGGAAAAGAAGAAAGAAAATGTCTTGGAGAATTAGTGAGCTTGCAGCTTGTGTGGAATAACAGCATCTTCTCCAGTCACATGCTGGAAGCCCCAAATGTTGACCCATCACCCAAACAGATTAAGCACAAATGTGAGAGACAGCAGAAGTTCTTCAACACACCATCAGCCAAACCTGAATGTGTCAAATGCCAGCAGACTACAGGACTTCTTGCTCCAAGTCACGCATCCTAGTCTAGTTTGAAACAAAAGGAATGTCAGTTTAGTGGGGAATTCAGATCTCGTAGGATATGCAGGATAATGTATGTGTGCTTATACTACTGCTCCCAATTCCAGAAAAGTGGAAGGAATACTGGAACTTGCTGTCTGTTCTAATCAGGGGCTAATACTAAACCAGAATTGTGCCAAGACTTTCCCCAGTTATTTTTTAAGACTTTGAAATTACCAACTCTGTTAATTTTTCTCTGCCCAAGTTCTTCTCCAGGGGTGCAGCTGGGAACAATGCTTTTGACAAGGCAGCTATCTAGATCTCCTTCCATTTAGAAAAACAAACAAACAAACAAACAAACTTTTCATCAGTCCTATATGAGAACATGGACAAAGAAAATGTTTTGGTAGCAATGACATCCTTTATTTCCCTTTCAGTAGATGGAACTTGAGAGCCAGAGCTGTCACTGGCAGGGAGCCCTCCGGACTGGAGGGAAAATGGCACAAAGAGCAGGAAAGCTGCCGGGAGCAGGACAGGAAAGCAGCACGGTTAAACACGGGAAAGAGTATACATATCAACTGGAAAGCTGTTGACTGGAATATTTGTATTCCCCTACTGTTATCTCCTGTGGTTTTGCTGAAAAACACATTTCTCCTACCAGCCTCAACTGCAAAGGCAGTGCTTTTTCATCCTGGGAGGTTTTAACCTAGACAATACCACGACACCATCAAAGGCACTTTCCTCATTCCAGTCACCTCCAAGGGCAGTTGTTTCTGTCTGATATTATCACTAATAACCCCAGAAATAAAAATGTAGCTTTAACGTAAGCTCACGTATGGGCAGCAAACTCGGACTGCTGCTATACAGCTTAGAACATGGCTAAAAGAGCAGCGTGACATATCTTCCAGTTATATTAATAAAAACTCATCTACCTGCTTATTAATAGTAGAACTATTAGCTTAAAACGACTTCTATAACAGAAAGCACAACCTCCATTATGTGATGCTGAAGTCTGAATGGTGCAAGTAGCAATGAAGCCACACTATGTCAGCACCTTAGCAAAAATATCTGTTCCCCCAGCAGCTGATAACACACTGTGATGATGTCCTGTCTGAATTAAAAGAAGGATATTTATGCAGTGATCTAGCACAGAGCATAAAGATCACACCTGTCAGAAATGCATCTAATTGTACCACCTTCTAATTTCTTAAAAATACACATCTTACGTGTTCATTTCATTAGACTGTTAGAAAGCAAAAGCTTTTGAGATCCTTTTAGTGGTGTCAGTTTAATCCACTGCAAAGATGGATTAATAGTAAATTGCCTTGGTAAAGGGAATGGACTTGTAGAACTGCACCAGGGAGCCTCAGGCATGCCCGAAGTAATTTCTAATGCTCTTATCATGCCTCTCATTGATATATTCAAGCATATTTGTTTGTGCATGATCTCTTCGTACACATTGTGCCTAATGAAAACATGAAATCAGGCTGCAGAACGGCTATTTGTCAAAACCAGATACCTCTGGGTAGAGCTCAGGCTTGGTCTCATGCAGTCTCCAAGGCAAGGGCAATGAGGAGTAGAATCATAGAATCACGAAGGTTGGAAAAGACCTCAGGGATCATCAAATCCAACCGTCAACTCAACACCACCCAACCCACTGAACCATGTGGTCCCCAAGCACCACATCTACACGTTTCTTGAGTAGGTGTTGCTAGAATCACTTTTACTTATAGATGGTTTTCTGGCAGCAATCCTGGAACCTGCACCAAAGCTGACCACCTAAGAATACAACAGTCCACATTTCCAAAGCTCACAAACTCTCTGAATCAAATTAGGGGATCCCTCATTAGCCAAGTGTGTGGATGCACACAGCTGGTTTGCTCACAGCCATTTGCATACATTAAGTATGCAGAAATATCTGCAAGTGTGCATGACCTACAGGCAAAGAAGTCCTTATGTTCAATGCGCACAGCTGTGTCTCAGCCTATGCTGCTGCCCTGCGTGAGCTCCAGGCAGTAGGTCACACCACTGGAGAATAACCGAGGCACGAGGCAGTAGCTGAGGGTGGACGGGGGAGCGGAGGCACCAGAGAGCACTTGGCCCTCCAGGAGGATGACAAACCTCTTGGCTGTTCATCGCTGTCGATTACCTGCATCCAGCACGTGCAGGTCCCAAGCAGCAGCTCCTGTCTTCTAAAAACCATACAAGTGGTAGTGAAAGGCTGTGAATGGAAGTGGGGACAGACAAGCAAGTCTCAGTGTATCACTCTCTACAACTACCTGAAAGGAGGGTGCAGTGAGGTGGGTGCTGGGCTCTGCTCTAAAGGAACAAGGGATGGGACAAGAGGAAACGGCCTCAAGTTGCACCAGGGGAGGTTTAGGCTGGAGATTAGAAAAAATTTCTTCACTGCAAGAGTGATGAGGCATTGGAACAGGCTGCCCAGGGCAGTGGTGGAGTCACCATCCCTGGAGGGGGTCAAGAAACGTGTAGATGTGGTGCTTGGGGACATGGGTTAGTGGGTTGGGTGGGGTTGGGTTGACGGTTGGACTTGATGATCCTTGAGGTCTTTTGCAATCTTCATGATTCTCTGATTCTATGTATGACCTGACGGATTTGACGACGTGACAGCTATTCCACAGCACACAGAAGCATGGGTTGTCTGTTTCCTCCTCAATAAACACCCAACAGGAACACTCAGGGTGGCTTTCATAGAGGAAATGATCACCTCACAAACACATTCGATGCCTTGAAGAAGTCAATGAGCACAAGGATACCAGTGATCTAGTTGGTATATTATGTTTAGGTTTCCAAAAAGCTTTTGATAAGATTCTTCCCAGAATCTCATTCTGCTCTGGGCTGCAATCACAGGCAGGATACCGGAGCAGGAGGATGGTATCGCCCACCAAAGGCCCCAGGAAACTGAGCTCTCATAGGGTACAGAATGTCCTCTTGTTCAAAAGATAGGAAACCTTCAAATGCAACATCTTAAAACCAGAAAACAAAGAACAGTTGTTCATAAATGTGACTAAGGCTGGCGCTGCATGGACTAGACACACGGAACCTCCCAGTGACTCAGCTGGATTACGGGATATTTCTGTGATGCGTTCACTCTTATGAAATGGGATGTGCTTTCTTCTGTACATTCTGATGCTTTTGAGACAAAAACCAGACACATTTCCAGCTGCAGAATGTCGGCTTATTATTGCAGGAGAAAAAGAAAAAAAGCACAGAAATACAGACTTTAAGATCTTACACAATTATTTCTTTTTTGCCTTGAGCTATAAGGCAAAATTTAATTTGCTTAGCACAGCCTATGAGGATATTCAAGCAACAGAGGGTAAATTACAAAATGAGTAACTAACAAAAACATCCTGTTTATGTGCGCTTTGCTCTGCATCGTGAAGATAAAATGATCGTGAATTGATATGTAGCTGGTCTTTCCAACTCAAATGATGTCTCACGGTGTTTTAAGCTTCAGCTGCCGGTGCTCATTCACAAATGAGTCCATCACTCAGAAAGAACTTTGAAATCAACTCCCAGGCTGGAGCATCCAAACTGGCTCTGTGCTCTGCTGCTGTTTGGAAAGGCGGCTGTACTTCCACTTCAGCCTGCACTCTCTTTGTAATCCCTCTCTGTTGATGATGGTTTTACAAGCCTAAGCACAAACATAAACCAGACCCTGACCACAGCAAGGAGAAAGAAGATTTCTACTTAGCTTTGCTCTCATCCAACTTTTTTTTCTTCTCTCTATGCTTTGTAAGTGTATTTCTTCTAGGATAATACATCCAATGCTGCGCATTGCATTATCTTGAACACAATCCAGATTTTGCCTGAGGGCTGCCACCGAAATTTCCCAAAGCCCTTGAGAGCCCTCTGATTTGTCAAGACAGGGTGAAAAGCTTTCACCTTCAACTTGGACACCTGGCCTGGGAATGCAGATGGCTTGAGCAGGTGCTGCTCCTCATGGACTGCATTATACAACTTCCATTCAGCCTCTACTCTTAGCAGGCAAACACCGTTTCTAGAGTAAGGCTTCCTCCCATCAGGATTCCCACGTTATCAGTGTTACAGCTTCAGAACCGAGGTGAGTGGCAGCTCATGCTCCAAAATCCACACATCCATTTTTTAAAATGAGCAGCAGCATCTGACACCTAAAAATCCCTTTTTTCCCTCAAAATCCAATAATAACAGTCAAACTTATTAGCTATTGTATGGCTAAGCAGCACACAAAAGAAATTAGATCTGTTTCTATTACGGCAATGTCTGGTTTGCTGGTTTGGTATTGTCCTTCCAGCTTTTGTGTTTGAACTCCACTTTCTAGGTGACAAAGGTTACAAACATTTACGAAATCACCAGTGTTTCCTACATTGATATTAAAACCGTGTTGTTCTGAGTTAATACATCAATGATGATGATGTTCACTTCCTTGCCATGCTGGGAAATCAATCCAGTTCCATGAAAACTCTTCTATTCGCACACGCAGCACGTGAGCAGCACCGGACAGGCTCCACCGTTATTTCAACAAAACTACAGACAAGCAGTTAGACACAAAAGATCACTTTATTTCTCAGATCACACCCCTCGCATTCTTGAAAAGGTGCGTTTCTAATTGTCACTATTTGAAATATATTCTGTATTTTCCTGTGAAGTTAAATACTTGAAAGAAAAATCCCCAAACGAAAGAAATACAAAGCACAACAGCTTCACTTTATGATTTGCTTTGAGCATTGTCTGGTCTTGCATCCACTCTGGCGAGTTCTGCTGCTCTTTGAAACTCTTAAAAAAGAAATCCAGAGCCAGCCTTTCTTGCTCTCCAGAACCCTCTGCTTATCAGCTGTGAACATGAACTGTTAATACAACGCCAGAGCATGCACAGGGCAGCTTATAGTTTAATAATTCTGTAACTTTCATGACAAATACACACATTGTTACTAAGGATATAATTGTGATGCTGCTTCTTCTAGATGCTCCTAGAAAATTCCATGTTACAAGATGCTCGGTCAATGATGCGCACGTCTGCTGGTGGAAAGGAAATCGGCAATAACAAGGTTTGCCGGATTGTTCAATGGGTAGCTGACAAAACCAGACAATTCCCAAAGTTATCGACTGCTTCACTGCTGCACAATCCGCAACCATCACTTTACCTGAAACCAAATTAGCCCAAACGGTTGTCCACGGTTATCGGCTGCGGTATAAAATGGTACCAAGGTGACCAGAACATGCCGTGTGGGGTTTATCCTCATACGATGAGCATGGGCCAAGGCAACAGCACAGCTCCTGCTACCAGCCAGGCACAGAGGGCTGATTTTTAGGATGGTTGTCACAGCAAGAGAGAGGTGAAAATAGTCCAGCACAGGCAACATCGTGTTCCTTCAAAGAGCTGAGACCAGAAAGTTGAAGCACATCCCATAGCAGAAATTGCACTCCTGAAAAGTTTTTGTTGAAAGAGGTATTGGTATGAGCCTGAATGGGTGCGGCTGTGAATCCATCCCAGTTGGATCTCACCCCAGACAGTATTCAGGGTCTGGCAGGCTGGTCTCGCTATATATACGTGCACTTAAAGAACATTCAAAGAGTATGAGAAAGGCTGAAAACTTGAGCTGGAGCTTGTACCTGTTCACAACAAGGTCTGAGGTAGTTCAGAACCACTCGACGTTTGGGAAATATCAGAAAGAAGGAAAAGGGATTTAATGCACAACACTTTCAGGATAGGATGATAATTGCTCCAGAGAAGGAGAGTGTGACCATAGAGTTTTAAACTACTGTCCCTCAGGAAAGAGGAACACTGACAGAAACGAGTGAAAAAGTTCAGTAAAAGCCAAACTTCTACTTAGCCTGGCTCCTCGTATTTAATTTATGATCTTTGAAGGAACAACATTAACATTCACTTCAGAAAGAAAACCAGCAATAATAATAATGAAATTGAGCAAAGCAGAAAGGAAAAGAAAGTTTACAAGGTATTGGACAAGGTTAGTAGACACGGGCACTGGACTGGGAAGTAACGTTACTCTTCTCCCAGTGGGTCCATGTGCTCAATGTGAGTCTGAATCCCCAGAGAGCTGAAACACCTTCACCCAGGAACGCCGAAAAGTTACACATTTTTTCAAGGTTCACGTTTGTTGATGCAGTTTATTTAGAAAACAACACTTACGTACAACTAACACATCGAGCAATGCACAGCTAACAAACTGAGCGAATACCTGGTGCATCACGGTGAGAGAGAAATACTTACATTTATATTTAAACTTAAATAAGCCTGCACAAAGCCTGACCTACTACTAAAGTCAACAGAAAACCTCTTGTTGATTTTTCTCTTAAGGGTAACAAATAGATTACAGATTATGGAAGTAAAAGCTCCAAAAGGGCTGGTATTTCCCATATCCATGGACGGACACATTGACATTTTGCTGACTAACACCTGGCAGTGTTTGGAGTCTGATGTGAATGAACAGGGATGAGGATATTTTATACAACAAAATAAATAAATTAAAAGAAAATCCTGAATATATCACAATTTGGAGAAAAGTTCCAGGGAACACCACAGCAACGGTGATATGATGCTAGATAGGGAGGAAAAGAAAAGGAGAAACAAGCAGATTGAGGGAAGCATGTAGGAAAAAGTATGAGCTGGGAGGACTGGAGACAAACAGAACTAGCTCAGACCACAAGAACCGTATCTTCGCATTGCTCGTCCCATAAAAACTACTAAAGCCTTGCTCCCTAAGTTCTCTTCCTCTTTTTTTTTTTTTTTTTTTTAACGCTCACATTCAGTAAGATTCCTTAACAAAATTCCCTAAATTAAAAAAAAAAAAGCCATGTAGAAACACATCTTTCCAAATAGTCACTTCAACTTCAGTAACACTGTCTTAGCTACATACACACGGATGCAGACGTGCAGTAAGTCCATACCAGTCCTGCCCTCAAACTGCTCCTTGCATCCCCAGCTCTTGCTGTAAGTGATGTTTCTAATCTAATCATCTAATTCCCATTAACTTTGTATTATTGCATAAAAACATTCATTCATTTACCTCTCAAAATGAATCAGTGACATAATTCCTAAAACAGATCCCAATCATACAATACCAATGCCCTTGTTATTAAAAACGCCACAAACAGACTTGAACAGGATCCTGACCTGCCGAAAGCAGAAGGAAACTGCCTTGTTCTCCAGCAATGAACCTGCTGGGATTGTTTCAAAAGCTGCTCCTCAGCATGACAGATCTCTATGAGAAATTCCTGTGAAGAACTCTACTATCCTTTAGCAGCTGAAAATAACTAAAAAAACCCGACAGACAGCTACAGATGCTGAAAAACCAGTTCTGTGACCTGACCATGCTTCAAAAGCACAGCCTAAAATTTTTACTTAAAGACAAAAACTTCTTAACATCTGTCGTTAAACACATTTATTGGATTCTAGGTACTAAGCCTAAATCACACCAAAAACGAGCCGAAGGAAAGGAGTCATTTCTGGTCGGCCTGCAAGTCCCCGGCTCCCTCCACAGACAGAACCTGCAATAACTACTATTCACTTGGATTACACGACATATCGTTTTAGATGCACAGGTCCTCATCTATACCACCCAACGTGATATTTCAGGAGTCACCTGGTACTGTCTGGACACAGCATTTGCTGTACAAGACCACACAGGTCAGCTCTGTAAATTCCTCGAGGTTGTTGATGTCCATCTGCCAGTTTGCAGGAGTCACCGGATAATTCTGAAAATCATGAGAAATCAGGTTACCTTCTTTTAACTGAGGGATGAGTGTCCTCACATGGAGAATAGATATGCCAAGTTGATAAAATAAGAATAGTGAGTAAAAGCTCTAATGAGGATAAGTACCTCCCTTGCACCAACAGCTCTCCTCCTCTACAGCAGCCCAGGACCTGAAGCAGCAGTCACCACTCATCCACATTTTTAGCCAAAGTAATCTGACCTTCAACCAGCTTTTGACCTGCTTGCCCACACATTGTTTGGACATTTGCACTTTTTAAGTGACCATCAAACAGAGTCAGCATCCCTCCGTACCACAATAGCAGCATTTCACACCTGCCTGCATGGATTTTAATTTTTTTTTTTTAGTTTTGGAGCTCTAGAACCTGTTCTAAATTCAAACCGAATAATTAGCTCCTAGCTTAATTTAACATGTATATATATATATGAATATTTAGGTACTGCTAAAATCTGACCCTGGACTTTTATTTCTGTATCCTGACCAAAGCTTTGTGGAGCTTCTATATATATCCGAGTTAACCAGTACAACGGACAACCACAATCAGTTCAGAGAGAACTAAGGGTTCTAACCTAGATACACCACCAGCTGAGAGATGGGGACGAGAACCAGGCCTCAAGCATCCTCTGGGATCTACAAATTATAATCTCTGAAGTCTGGTTGAGCCCTCTGGCAACTGGTATCACGACATACAAGCCTAAATGTTTGCTCACAAATACATGAGCTCCTACTAGCTCTGATTAGCTGCTGACTGCTCCAGCCACAACAAAAACCATTTGATGGTATATTAAAACGTCAAAACAGAAGCCAATTAACGCTTCCGTAGAGAAATGCAATGGATAACACGTCTACTTTCTGTGAAACCACATCCCAGCTCTCATTCCTCACTTGAGTGTAACCACAACTACCAACACACAGCAATCAGACAAGAGCAGCGTTTGCTTTGTCTTCTGCTTCCCACGCTGACTCTAGGTGAACACAACAGCACTGAGCAATGAGTAGATGCTCGCAGGCATTTGGCTGGAAGATTTAATTTACTCAAAGTGGAACAATTAGAAACATCTTTTGCTTTCTTTCATGGAAACCAACTCTCATCACGTCAGACTAAACTGAAAATTCTCTCATTTAATGTTATCATTAGTAAAGATGAAGATGCCTTAAATTTGTTTGCATTTTTCAGCAATGCTGAGAAGCACTGAGCTCCTTCATGAGTTGTTAAAATGAACAAGAAAAACTGATTTTCATGGGGAAGAAAGAAAGGAATGAGGAACAGTTCCTTCTCTAACAAAACTGACGATTCCTCCTCCGTATTCTCTTTTACATCAGACTTGGATTAACTCTTCTCATCGTCATTCCACTTAATACGCCATTTGAACTTGCTTCAGAGCTGACTGGCAATGGCTTGAAAACAGAGCCGCACAGTTTTTGCTCATTTCAGAAATTAGTTTTCCTGGATAATTCAGTTTTAAGGAGTTGATATTTGGCCATACATTTCTGTGAATAAAAATCCTTTAAATGCACTCAGAATAAGTTTATTAAATAAAGAGACTTTAGAAAGAGTTTTCTTGAGCTCCATATGAGCCCAAGTTTGAATTCAACCTATGGAAGAAAAAACTGAGAAAACAAAGCCTGGGGAATTTCAAGATCCTAAAGTACTAAATAGAAATAATGGCTCAATAGTGACAAAATAGTCAACGGGTCTATTTTATAGTTTATGGCAAGAGAGCAATGAATACCTGGTCAGCTCTGCTCTACCCCCTGTTGCAAATAAAATGTGAGTAAATGATAACACAGTTGTGAATAATTATCCAATACAGATACGGGGGGGTTTGTTGGTGGATAATGTTAGAAGAACAAGCAGAGTTCAGGTCCCTTAAAGATTTCAAAATTATTTCTTTGAATAAAAAGGTGAAGGATTCCCAGAAGGAAAATGCAAAGCGGTGGCAGGGCTTGTCTTCAGAGCCTGGGAGCTGTCATCACATTGGACTCACCCCAGCGAGAGGCTGTAAGAATAACTCTAACAGAAAAAAAATACAGCCTGTGAGAAAGGGCAGGTGTGACTGAGAATCAGCGTAATAATGAAAATTTCTGTTCACCTGTATGAAGGGACAATGCACAGTTCATTTTTGTTTTGATTGACTTTTTGGGGTAGAGAATGGGAGGGTCTGTAGGAGCTGATAGTTTTTGTTTTGGGAATATCTCAGATCTGTTCATTCAGATTCTTGGCAGAGAGTGAACGTCATGGGAAATAAATAGACATTTCTGTTCAACGGTGAGTCACAGGGCAAGATCAAAAAGATCTGCAGTAGGTTGTTGTCTCCAAGACTTATTTGTATCATAAAAATTGTGCACATCAAAAGATGACAAACTGAAAATCCTGTTCTTTCTCTGAGAGCCTCGAATCAGAACAACTGGCACTAACTTTTTTATTTTTATTTTTTTTTTAAACATTATGTACAACGGTGACTACTAAAGACTAAGAGCTAGGAATTACGCTCTTTGCTTATCCATAGCTTGAGGAAAGCACACTTGTTTGATCACGCTGCAAAGAAATGCCATCACTGCCACGGAAGGACTTCCCTACCAAAGCCAAGACATGCTCCATGCATCTCAGTAGTTCCACCATGGATTATAACCAGAACCGAGAAGCTTCCTGGTTTTACTTTTCAAAGGAAAAACAAACAAAAAAACCCACCAACTGTTTGGACCCCAGTAGCTGGTCTCAATTCTTACATGCTCCACAGGCTGGTGAGCCATGAGGTGATCAACACGCCGGACGAGTTGCTGGCTGGCACGAGCAGCATCCTGCCTCGGAGCTCCAGGACGTCAGAGGCAGCTGTGGCACATATATAAACTGTATGTAACGCCACAGGCACGCGTCTTCCCCGACAGACACTCACAAGTCGGAAGACAGCAGCAGGACAAGAGGGGGCTGTATGCAAATGTCAGAACTCAACTGCAATCTGGCAATGAAAAATACTATAATATTATTGATAAAGCCTAATCAATTTTTTTCTGAAACAAGAAAAAGGAAGCTTTTCTCCTTCGAAGTTTCCACTGATTCATTGTTACCACTTGTTATAATTCTTCCTGTTTTTAGCACAACCAGTATCCAACAGGGAAATTCTTTCAAATTAAATAGTGTGATAAATTAACATCCTATTTGCTATGTTGATATAACTCATTTTATCACTATGGCTACGCAAAGGAAAACCGTATTTATCCTACACTGGCTTGGTTTTCTTCTGACATGGCTATTTGTCATCACAGGAATTTCCAAGTTCATAAAACTGGATAGCTGAGGTTTCCAACAGAATATATTTTGTGAGGAGTAACAACCCTCCTCATCAACTTTGCCAATTACATCAACATTTCTCTGATGAAAGACCAACATGGAGCTCTTCCTAAAAGTCATGTAGATGTGGGGAGGAAGAGACTGCATCACCATCAGGGTGGAAACACTCAGAGCAAGTGAAGTAGCAGGCAATGTAATCCAGACAGACACAGATGGATTAAAGATTTCTGTGATTATAAAGCCAGGAGCCAGATCTTTTACAACACAGTGTAAAAGCATCATATTTTATGAAGTTTATGAGAAAAGTTGATGCACACACAGCCTTTGAATTTTTAGTTCCGGTCTGTAAAACATTTTTTTCTTGGGAAAAAACCAAGTATCTGCAAATTCTTCTCTTTGCATTCTGAACAACTGCTTGTCAGCAACCAGATGCAGTTCCACTTTCCTAAACTAAACATTTTTGATGATCTGTTGCAAGTTTTCTTAGAAATACGGATAAAATGTAAGGAATCACCTTCAGGAGTGAAACATATGTTTTTCTTCAAGACGGATGCTTGATTTAGGAATTTCCTTTTTGAGTGTAAGAAATGACAATTTTGTACTTTGAGAAGTCAACTAAGGTCAAGATTAACACAGCATCCATTAATTAGTTTGTTGATAATCATGAAGGTTTTTCTTGTCATCCCACTGATGAATGAGGGAATTTGCATCTCAGCAGGTAAACACGTTCGATACTTCCTTAATCTACTGCACAGCATTTGCTACAGCCAAAAATAAGAGACAAAGTGGAATACAGAGGCCAAACAATTTAGAAAACAGATTACTAGTTACAAAAGAATATGAATGAAGAATAACTTTTATAAATAACATATATTCTGGACTGATGTGTTCCATAAACATTTTCTTTGCTAATGGAAGTCTTCAGGGAACAAATATTTATTTCATACGCTTTCCATTCTGCTCGAGTCATTTTAGATTTTCACTGGAGCTCTGCCTTTTATTTCCTTCTGTTCTCCTTGCCTTGGTTAGACTAGAGAGGTAGGGTGCTACTGGGGTACTTGATGAAGATTGAAGATCTATTTTCTACCCCCTTGGAGCCCAGCCTGATTTGAACAAATTGAGGAGAGTGAAGCAGTCTCTTCATGTCCTTGGGAAAAGCCTTTTCCATTTCAGCACTTCCAGCTTTCAGACATGGTCCCCTTTGCTCACAAAGAAAAAGAAAGAAAAGGTGCCAGCACAAGAAAGTTCTGAATAATTTCATATAACGTCTGCAGGGCTGCGAAAGCTCCCTTTAATCTTCTTTATGGTTGGTGAGCATGTGAACGCGAGGTGGATCCAGGAGGAGAATGCAGGGAACTAGTGCTTGCAGCTCGAACAGGGCGAGAAACAAGCTGTTGTCCACCAATCCCCACCTCTGTTGTTGCCGCTTCCTTACTACTCTCGTCCTTGTGGGGACTGTTTTGTGCGGGACACTCAAAATGCACACAGTGAAATACCTGGAGAGAACAAAAAATGAAGATAAAGCAAAACAATTAAAGCCTCGCAAAAGCATGATCAATGAAAGATGAAGTCTATACGGAACTATGCAGGCCAGGTCATTGCCAAAGTACTCAAAATAGGATGTTTCACCATGAGGTCAAAAAGATCTGCCTGTGGGCCATAACCATTACAATACGACAAAAGTGGAGCAAGAGAAGGCCTTCAGATTGTACCAGCCTTTTACAAATAGCACTAACGATCAGAAAGGTGGTTCCAAAGTGGATAGAGATACTTATAAATGATTTTTTTTTTCTTTTGGCAAGTAGCGTAAATATCTACTACTGCTGTTGGATGACAACAACAATTATGTTCATTGTCTTTAAAGTATCTTATGATCTAATTACTTCCTCAAAAGACTGAATGTTCATACACACCAGAAATGAAATTTAGATCATTACCAATATGATTTATTGCAAGATTGCCCTCTCCTGTAACAGCAATGGCAGCTCTACATACATATCCCGGAGAGCGCAGAAAGGTGTTCAGTATGTCCAAGGAGGCTGCTGCTTCATCAGATGAAATATTCCATTTCAAACTGTGATCATTTTCTGATGTTTCAAACAATACCTGAGGTACTCTACAGGTGACTGTATCTTAAGAGTAAGAGGACCATCTGTTTAAAGCATTTTTTCCAATATATTTTCTACCTTACTTACTCTTACTTCTACTTGTTCTTGAAGTGCCTGGAAGGAGAAGGGGGAGGAACTCCTTAAAACTGTTATAAAACTTCTTTCCACACAATTTATCATTACTACAAATTGCAGAGTTTTGCCACATATGAAGCAAATAAATCTCTTATACTGACTTCAAATTTTCTCATGCATTGTAGTTTTATAGCTAAAGCTTGATGAGTATTAAACTGAATTTTAAAACTATTGTTTTAACTTGATTTTTTATGCTTTTATGACACCTTTTATCATTCTTATTTCAAGTAGATCATGTCTCTAAAGCTCTTCTCACAAACAAAGGTAAACTCTTATGATCTTAATTAGCTTTTCCCAGACCTTTTCAAGTTAATGTGGGCAAAATCATAGAATCACAGAATGGTTTGGGTTGGAAAGGACCTTAAAGATCATCGAGTCCCACCCCCTGCCATGGGCAGGGACACCTCCCACTAGCCCAGGTTGCCCAAAGCCTCATCCAGCCTGGCCTTGAACCCCTCCAGGGATGGGGCATCCACAGCTTCTCTGGGCAACCTGGGCCACTGCCTCACCACCCGCACAGGGAAAAATTTCTTCCTAATATCTAATCTAAATCTCCCCTCTTTCAGCTTATACCCGTTACCCCTTGTCCTGTCCCTCCCCATCTCTCCTGTAGCCCCCTTTCAGCACTGGAAGCTGCTCTAAGGTCTCCCTGGAGCCTTCTCTTCTCCAGGCTGAACAACCCCAACTCTCTCAGCCTGTCCTCATAGGGGAGGTGCTCCAGCCCTCTGACCATCTTCATGGCCCTCTTCTGGACTCACTCCAACAGGTCCAGGTCTTTCCTGTGCTGACAACCCCACATCTGAACACAGCACTGCAGGTGGGGTCTCACCAGAGCAGAGCAGAGGGGGAGAATCACCTCCTTCGACCTGCTGCTAATGCTGCTTTTGATGCCCCCAGGACATGGGTGGTTTCTGGGCTGCAAGCGCACACTGCCAGCTCATGTTCAGCTTCTGATCAACCAATACCCCCCAAGTCCTTCTCCTCACGGCTGCTCTCAATCCACTCTCCACCCAGCCTGTGTTTGTGCTTGGGATTGCCTCGACCCACGTGCAGGACCTTGCACTTGGCCTTGTTGAACGTGGCATCCCATTCAGATGGCATCCCTTCCCTCCAGTGTGTTGACCGCACCACACATCTTGGTGTTGTCGGCAAACTTGCTGAGGGTGCACTCCATCCCACTGTCCACGTCTCCGACAACGATGTTAAACATCCAGTACTGACCCCAGAAGAATGCCACTTGTCATGGGTCTCCACCTGGACATGGAGCTGTTGACCACAACTCTGAGTGTGAACATCAAAGCCAATTCCTTATCCACCGAGTGGTCCATCTGTCAAATCCATGTCCCTCCAACTCAGAGACAAGGATGTCAGGCTGGACAGCATCAAATGCTTTACATAAGTCCAGGTAGATGATGTCAGTTGCTCTTCCCTTCTCCCAATCAAACACCATAAACAAGACACGGGTATACTACGCATTCATACAAGGCTACAGAATATTTTATTTTCTGTCCTTTCTTCAGTACAACCAGAAATCCTATTACTCTTTTTGACCATTCCTGATGAAGTGCACATTGAGCAGATGTCTACAAAGACATATCTGCAATAGACCCTGGGTCTTTTCTGAGGACACGGCTAGTTAATTCCAATTCTGACAGCATACATGAAATGAATAAAATAAATATTCAGAGTCATTGTTCTTTTATCCCTTTTATATTTCCTTATGCCTCTTAGGGTAAGACTAAGTTTTTTATACAGATACCTAGCGATGAATGTTTATATTTCTATATATACACACAGGCCCATATAAAGATGTATCGCTATGCCTTTATATATATTAACATATGAACAGATTACAAATCTACACCCCCACCCACACATACACACATGTGCAGATAACTGTTTTTTCTCTGCATTTCTTCTGGTGAGTTTTTTTTCCTAAAGCCAAACTAATTTCTACAGTGGCATGAATCCTCACCATCTGTTCCAGTTCTTGAAAAGCCAATTTTTGCATTCAGCTACACTTCTGGAGAAGCCCCTTTTATCCTCACCCTACTCCCCTGTTTTTAAAGTGACAGCTATTGTCATTTTTCCAGCTGCTCTTATCAGCATCAGGATTTGCAGAAAACATCATCATTTAATCAGTGCACGCCTGGAAGACGCTGCTTTCCTTGAAAGGCGGCACAGCCTAACGAACACCATGGAGGTCTGCAAGTCAGAAGCTTCTGTATTTTTACTACATCCCACACCAATAGTGTTTTTCCCTTCAAACTTTGCTTTACATAGTGATGCATGCTTTGTTCAATTTAGTACGGATGCCACTGAACTTTAGCTAATAAATCTGAAGTACCCGATTCTTAAATTGTAACGCTCATTTTTAATTGATTCTTTCATACTAAATTCTTAATGCTCAACTCAGCATCTGGCACATTAACAAGCCTGTGAATTTACAACGTTATTTTCAGCTACTCTGCCACTTCAACGTATAGAGAATACAGCTTGCAAACGGACCAGAGGACAGAGAAGCACAACTGAGCTCATCATCAGAATGACACATTTCAGAACAGCATTACTGCAACAATCCTGTGTGCAATTCTCTCAAAAGGCAGAGAGGACAGTTCAGCATCATCCTCTGATCAATGGCATTTTAGAGTTCTTCTGGATATTTTAAGAAAGGTCTGACACAGAAGGCAGGAAGGACAAGTACATATACACTGGCGCAGTCATTTGTAAGATAAAGCTCTCACATTAGCAACGAGGTGTCCTTTCCAGGTCAGTAATACTGAAGAGGAATAACAAGAGAAAACTTGGACAGCCAAAGTATCAGGTGAGCCATCTGACAAATAAATACTGCCAAGCACTAAGGGAAAAGAATCCTTTTCTTTAGAAAGGTAGGATGTCTGGAAGCTCGAGAAAACAAAAAGTTATACTTCTATCGTGTTCTAACATACCAAAAAATATTCAAATCCCAGGTCAAAAAAAAAAAATATCTATGAACGTCACGTCTTTCAAAACGTAGAGAACATGGGAAAGGAAAAGATGAGTTTAAAAGATGAACTTATTCACAAAATGGAGACATTTTATGGGGAATTTTGCAATTCCAAAATCAACTCTTCCCTTTGTAAAGTACAGACTGTGCTTCCAAGTTTGAAGGTACGTGTTCGTAGATCAAGTATGGAGTTTTTTCGTACCTATTACAGTAAAACTCCTTGACGAGCATATCCTGCCATTAGCATCTTTTGTTTAAAATGAGAATGGCTGGACATTAAATACAACCAGCTGTGAGCAAATAATTCTGGAAACTGCTTGTGTTCTTACTGAAGAGCCTACCGAGACTACAGGCTCCAGAGCAAACCAAGACTTTGGTTATACTATTATTATTTAAATTGGAAATATGAAAAGTATTTTGCCGCCTTCTTCGGAAAATGAAAATTTATGACAAAATGTTACAGACCATCTGTTTAATATATATGAAAAAAATGTAATTTAGCAATAAGTGCATGTTGGTAATGTTCCTTCTCTATAAGGTTTAGGAGAAATAACTAAAAGAAAAAAAATTAATGATGTGTACAGATTTTAAAGACAAAAGAGGAAAAGACCTGGAATAGCAGCATGTGTTTCTAGTTCCATCGAGTCACTACATGAATAGCTGTAACCTCAATTTGCACGTACTGATCTTCACTATAGTCATGCCGTGCTTCGTATAAATAACTACACAGGATATTTAACTCCTTGGAAATAGTAACCAATTTGAAATTAGAATTATGTTTAAAAGCCCTTTGCTCTTCAGGGCTTAGAAGCTACCTTTCAGAATTAAAAACTGGAGGCAATGTTTCTTGAAGGCTGATTTGTTAAGGTCATGCAATCCACCTCATTCTTTTTTAACAAAAAGATGAGAACTTACGGAGACTGGCATGAGAGCAAACAAGACTGTCTATGAGACACAACAGTTGTGAAAGACAGAAGCACGAATAAACAAAAAGAGCATGATATTGCACTTGGTCGGTTAGGGAAAATATGTTTTTTTTCTGTAGAAAATGAATTGAAAAACATCTCTAGATTTGGCCACTATTGGTTAACTGATTTACCAGGTATGAAAATTAATTAGAAGAGAATCTTATGCAAATAAGATCTTCTTATGAAGAATGAGATTTTTCTTATGTTTTATTCATTAAAAAGTTAACATAAAGGTGATAAAACCAAGTAATCTGAGACTACACACCTTTCTCTAGTGCACTAAAATGGTATTTTCATCATTCATCAAAATAAGGATTAATTTAAAACCAAACCCAACAGGAATGGTTGATGGCACTGTGGAAAGGTCAAAGCCAGGAACACTTCACTGTACTCTGTCTGTGAAACCCCCAAAATATCCCCCAGACTGGCAACAGCCCTTCAGCTCTAAAAAAACGATAACACGGTTCACAAATACTCAAATAAGAAAAGCACTTATTCTGATTGTGCTAGGTTGCCAGAGTGAAAAGAACAAAGCAAATACATTTTAGAAGACATTAACAATTTCACTATGAGATGTGAAAAACTGTACTGTTGTATATTCACGAAGAATATAGGTTTGTTAAAAGTGCCTTACCTCATTAGCTGTGTTGTGAGTTCCAACTATTCTGATAAAAGATGCAGGCTGTTTATCAAAAGTGATTGTTTGCCAGGATCTAAAAAAAAAAAAAAAAAAAATCCAGAAAAACATGCAAATATTAAACACAGTCACAAGAGCTTGCAGTAAAACATGCAGAGAATCTATCCAAGTAACAGTACGTACTATTATCACTTAATAGGGCAGGAACACTTTTCATCACCTGAATTTCCAGCACTCCTTGTTCATTTTGATTTTGAAAGTGCCTTGATTTCGCTTATGTGTTTTCATACATACCTTATACTACTATAATTTGTACACAGGAATAATACTCCTACTATTGCTGAAAGTTAAGAAAATGGTCAAAGAAAAAAAAAACCTGAATCAAAATCTAAAATCCTTGACTAATATTGACAGTATTAGATAAACAAAAGATCAGATAAAAAAGAATAAATGCATCCATCTGTTGGCTACTCAGGAGAAATCATCACAGCTTGGTTAAAAAAAAATGACAGCTCTAAGGAAGAAAAACCACCCAAAACTCCAACAAACTCCTCCTGCTCTAAGGGGAGCAGTGGAGGCAGAGGAGCCAAGGTCCCTGCGGTAAATGATGAATGACATGACGCATTCTCTGCAGCTCAGGGTGGAGGATTTCCCCATCCGGACACGGAGGCAGTGGGAGAACAGACCACCCACCTGCAGAGCTGGAGCAGAACTTTCTGGGCTAGACTGAGAATACTAGAGGTAGATGGGGACCACTATAATCTTCCTTCCTCATCCATACTCTTCGGATTTAGGGTGAGGTACAACACCTCAAGTAGTCTAATACACACCGATTCCTACCGTACCTCTGTGCTTACAGAACACACTGAGAGCAGAACAGAAGAAATAAAAAGAATAATAGCAACTAGAGGTGTCAGTTTGATGCCCATCTTCCACTACGCTAGATTAGTACTTGAACAAATTAGTATTTAAATTATTTTATATTCATAAAACATGAAAGCTAGATACAGAATTTAACTTTTTAGCAAAACTAGACTCTATCACAGAAGGCTCCAGAAATAAAATGCAGTTAAATACCACTTGATTAACTCACTACAGAAGAAAAACATTGGACAGTCTTCTTGAACGTGTTCAGAATACCTTCAGAAGTGTCCATATAAGAAACAAGGGGTGAAAACAAAACTGGAATAAAGCACCACTTGCCACCAGTAGACTACCCCGAAGCCAGGCAGTATGAACAGTTTGATTGCTGACTATTTGCCAGGCACTTGAGTCTTCCTTTAGGAGGAAAACCTCTTTGTCACACACAGCATTTCTGGGTTTAATTTAGTTGACTATGACTTTTATCACTGATGTCAGGTTATATTTGCTCAAAGAAGATTATGAGCCCAATCAAGACCTAATTTCAAGTGGTTTACTGGTATTACTGCGTGAAGTAATGGATGTAATTAGAGTCACCCATACAGAGCTATCACAGCCGTTATCTAATGGCACGCTGGTTTATTTACATCCCTTATGTGGCTACGTCCTCCTTATTTTAAAGCTCAGGATGTTTCTTCAAGCTCTAAATAAAATATAAAATTAGAATGGGCTATTTCTGTTGACTATCTCAAGATCTGATAGATTGCTATGATTCCCTAAACAGGAGAACAATTCTTCTTGAGTTGCCTTTTCATGTTACTCTAGTACAACCAGTCAGTTCATCTTCATGGCCAAACATAACTTGTTTCCTTGAAGTATAGAGTCCCAAAAAGGAGTGGCTGCGACAATCCGATGATTGCAACACAACTTCTCGTAACATAACAAAGTATCGCCATGGTTTGCATTAAGCGTATGCTTTCACATTTACGTGCACACACTTCATGCAAGGAGAGTGACGATGTAAAAATCAGATTTCCCTATTTAGTGATTTAGAAAATATTCTGAAGATATTCTAAATAAAAAAGTTAAAAATTCTACAGAAGTTATTAAAAACAGTCTACACCTTCTTAGCCTCTAAGATCCTTTGGACAACACCCTTCTACATCAGCTCCTCCAGGAAGCCCCCAAGTTCTTCCACTGCCCACTGCACTACAAGTTCCTTCTTTTTGCTACAATGCTGTTACTAGGACTGGATTATATTTACCCCTTTAATAATATTGAAACGTGATAGAAAATAGGAAATAAAAGTCTTGAGGATGTGAGACTTGAAGGGAGATAGGGTCCTAAGAATATTGACTGTTTTGGTATCTGTTCATTTTTATTCCTTTCTCATTGAAAAAGGTAAATCAAAATTATAGACAATTGTAGAAGAGTTATTAAAATTTAAGTTATTAAAATTCAAGAATATTGTCACTAGGGAATTAGTACTTGATGGGATAATGAGAAAATTAGGTGTCTCGGTGTATTTCCTTAGTGAAAAGGAAAAAACAAAGCAGAGAACAACCTCAACGGATTTGGAAGAAGTCACTTTTGAAAGAAGCAAGGCAAACCTTTTTCACTGAAAGTTGCACTGATTTTGACTGTAACAGCACATTTGGGAACACTGATATATACAAAGCTATACCTCTCCAGTACAGATCTAATTATGCAGCTAAGAGATAATTTATGCAGTGTATATGAGAAGAGAGATTACTGACAGAACATATCTGCCCTCTTTTTGCATTTTTTGCTGATATAACAAATTCAGTAAGACTTCTATTTACGTATCAAGCCATAACAATTGTTCAGTGATGTTCTTTGATTAAATTAAAGACATCATAGGTAAGCCTTAAGTTTCTTTTTAATTTTTTTCTTTTACTACTAGTTATCTCTTCTGGTACTATTGTAATAATTTCTGTTCCTCTGTAGGAATTTCATTTTGGAAATTATTTTGTAGTTGTGCCATTTGTGTAGTCATGCTATGCGTATGTGCTTATTTAATACTTTCCTCACAAGAGCTACACTTTCTATCCTCAAAATCACTTTTGATGGTCTTTATAAAAATTTCCTCCAAACTTTATACATAGCTCTGGTATTGATTCATACATGTCACTGTATTCCAGGAATGGCAGTGTTAAAACATCTCAAAAGCACCTCATTCTTGCTCTGGGTTTAGATACTTCTGTGTAATAGATGCCATTTCTTCACCTTTATTCCCCATATGCCAAGAAAACAAATCTTTCAAGCTGGTGGCAATACTTTCACCTTCTTTACCTAGGATGTGGTCATACAGAAGCTATGGGAACTTACTTCCCCCATAAACTGACATTCTGTATCTCTATACTCCTTAGTAGTGACCCTATAACAAATGGATTTTTCAGGGTTTAGCTTTTTTAAATATTCAGAAAGTGTTGATCTTCTTTTCCACTTTCACACCTGTCTTGCTGGTTGATTCATTTTAGATTTGCTGCTCAATCTGCACGTGCTGGTTTGGGCTGGGATAGAGTTCATCTTCTTCATAGCAGCTAGGCTGGGGGGACACAAGAAGTTGGGAGGGGACACAGCTGGCACAGCTGACCCCAGCTGACCAAAGGGATATTCCATTCCATAAGGCGTCATGCCCAGCATAGAAAGCTGGGGGAAGATGAAGGAAGAAGGGGGACATTCAGAGCGATGGCGTTTGTTTTCCCAAGTAACTGTTAGGCATGATGGAGCCCTGCTCTCCTGGAGATGGCTGAACACCTGCCTGCCCATGGGAAGCAGTGAATGAATTCCTTGTTGTGTGCACACACAGCTTTTGCTTTACCTGTTAAACTGTCTTTATCTCAACCCATGAGTTTTCTTGCTTTTACTATTCCGATTCTCTCCCCAATCCCACCGAGGGGGAGTGAGCGAGCGGCTGGGTGGTGCTTGGTTTAACCCCGGACGGCAGCTGTGCCACTGCAGCAGTCCTGGCCAACACTTTCACAACAGGAACAATCACTGCCTCAAGCTGAAATTTACACCTCAAAGAGAAGTCTCGGGACTAGCAGCCTACTCAGATTTACACCAGCGTCCTCAAGCTGAAATGCAGCACTACGAGTTGTTTGGCTAGCAAAGGTCTCCTGATATCACAGCTCCATTTTCCAGAAGAAATTAGCCTTGTTACAGTCCTACGGTGTTTTATTTAACACTCTACATCTCACCTCAGCCACCCGACTTCTAACTCTTTCGTTCTGCCCAGCTTCCCTAAGGAGATGCAGTAATTGATGATTAGCATTCCAAAGCCATGCTTGCATCCTGTAAGCCTGTCATATTTAATTACATTTTAACTATATTCGTCTTCTATAATAGCCTGAACATAATTTAGATAATTATCTTTTGCTCTCTTATTCTCTGCCTGTCTCACTTAGAGCTCCTCGCAATGAAAATCATTTTCTCTGCTCAAATATATAAACAGACTCTTGGGCCAAGTGCTCCCATCTCTCCAACAGCAACAGCTGTCACTGACAACCCAATGGCTTTGTGCATCCCACAATCTCTTCACCATATTCTATTCAGAGGAAGAAGAAAATCCTTAGAACCCCCTCTACTTTCATGTTTCTTCATGCCTTTTTCTTTGCTAGGCTATTGCAAGAACAATGCAAGAAATACGGGTGCCCAGGTAAATGATAACAATAGCTTGCTATTGCCTCAGCTATCTACAGCTCCAAATAGCAATGCACCTCGTAAAGAATTTAATGGCTTTTCTCAGTATTTGGAATCCTTGCCTAGTTATTTCTATGAAAAGCTGCTATCTTTCTAAAGATTTATTACATATAATAGGATATAAATAGCGACCCTTCCCCATTAGTTCCTCCTCTTCCAGAAAGAACAAATTAAGAAAGAAGTGGAAGCTTATCTTTTATTGAGGTTTTCTAATGAGCCACTGGCACTACAGAATGCTGCCACGCTGGGGGATCACCAGAGCAGGGCTGATTATAGCTGGAACCAAGTTCAGGCCAAAGATTTAAGACTAAAGAGAAAGTTGGCACATGTAACTAACATTCACAAGCTGTAATAACCATGCCATGCTCACACCATGGCTTGCTTTAGGCTAAGCATGTACATTTTGCGTGTGCACACTGTGTCTCCTCACTTTCTAAGGTGACATACAATCTCTGGTTTTTGTTCCTTACTCCAAGAAGAAAAAGCAAAGCAGACTCGGAAGCAAATGTGGAAATGAACAACAAACTGAAAAATGTCAGTTATCTGCAAGTAACCTCCATCTGGCTTTCTAAAGCTTGTCCACAAATGCCTCGTTCTACAGTAAATGACAAAACACTTCTTAACTTACTTGGGTGTGGACTTTTTCAACTGCGTCTACATATTTTTTAATGAAACACAGCATTCATTATGATGAAATATTGAGGAGATATTTGTAAAAGCAGATGACATGAAAAAGGGAAAAAGGGTTGTGTTTTCATCATCGGTTGTGTTTTCCACCCATCAGTCTGATGACTCTACTGATGTCAACAAGACAGCAAGTAACTAGCATGTGATGCTGCCAAATAAAAAATTGCACGCATAGATAAGCAAGCCAACTGGGACTGGAGAAATACTGTAGTATGTTCTGCACGATGAGTGTTACACCCCCTGCTTTATTCATCAATACCATCCTAACGTCTACTATGGAGTACCTACAAAATAAACACAGAGCTGTGCACTAAAAATGCTGTAACAGTTACTGTTATGCATACATTTTTCTTTACAAAACACCCAAAAGGTCTACAGCTTTCTTATAAATTGGCTATAAAAACCCATGTTTTCCACCATAACAGTACTAAAAAAAAAAAGTGAAGTAATACTCCCTCTCCTGTTAAAGCTGCAATTTAACATGGATTCAGAGAGTCAGACTCAGAAAGCACAGAAGTCAGACTGGGTAGCTGGCCTATTAGAATAAAAATTCTGACATAAATAGGTTAAATGAAGTCTGTACCGACTGACATCTGTATAAAGCCTCTAATGTGAAAGGCTCCTTACAGTAACCCTTGCTTTCACAGCTTCAGTGCAGACATTTCTGCTGTTTTAGAAAAACTATTACATAAAGAAGACGTTAAAGTATAGCCAAACTGCCAATGGTACATGCCAATGTAAGCATCCGGTAGCATTTCTGTTCTGCATAAGCTGTGTACTCAGATAATTTACCTTGCTTGTACATTTTTTCAATTTTCGACAGATGGTCTTTCTGTACTTCCAGAAATATAGTTTATATTTAAAAATCTTACACAAAATGAAATTATTAGCAATTTGCTGGCAACTGTCTGGCAGAACACCACGAGCTGTGTCAAGAAGTGTGCACACAGTATCTATCCATCCATCCATCACTATTGATAACATCTAATTGGCGTGTCGAACCTCCAAGGAATGCAGTGAATTGAACCACAGCCTCCAAGAAGAATAAAACAGTGAGAAAAAGTAAATCAGTGTGTGCCTCCTCATAACAGCAACACAAACGTACCGAGGTTTGCTAAAGGAAGTGAGGAAAACTGTAACCCCTTCTCCTACCACACTGAATTGTCTACCTCGAGGTCAGAAAACAAAGCCTCGGGACCTCCGACTGAAATTCACCCAGGAAAAGACTTGAACCCACATCCATGACTGCAGTAATTTTAGACATGAGACTAAACTGAACCTAGACAAAAATAACAAATACAATATTTTCTTCTATTACCGTGTGATCAAACAATGTAGCTCCCCTCCCAAGAGTTTCTGATCAACTAAATTTCAGTATTTAATTTGTACCTTAAAATTTATAGACAAAGAGCTGGGTAAAATTCATACTTATTTTAAAAACAGAGGAAACTTGACTCGTAATGAAAGAGCACAAAATAAAGTCAGCTGAGGTAACAGGAACATGCAGAATGACTTTATAAATACATAGTTGAAGGGTATGAAATCCATTAAGAAAGAAAAATTGGTTTACAGGGATACAAGAAAAATAATGCAGTGAAATTAGGTAATATAATGTTCAGTACTGGTGTCAAGAAAAAAAAAAAATCTTACTGTGGGAACTCAGTGTGCTGGAAAAGCAAAGAGCAGAATGGAAGCACCATCCCCTCAAGCATATGAAGCAAACTGACGGAGCCTTATTCTAAAAACATATAGCACGTAGTGCAGAAATCCCCAAAGGATGGACCTAAAGATATAGTAACTCTTCCATTTTGTGACTCATGAATATAATCTGTCCTGGTAAAAACATTGCTGTTCAAAGTAAACAAACATACCCACAAAACAACAGTTCAAGCTTTAGGCATTCTTTTCTTATGCCAGGCAGATACAGGGGCCAGGTTCACAGGAGGTATCTATAATCTGGAGAACCTTTTTGGAGTAATATTGATTTATTTATCAAGGTGCTGAGAGTGTGCATGTGTGCGGGTGCCCGCATGTGTGTGGGTATGTGCATGCATGCACAGACATTTTTCAAAAGACAGAACATTCCAGCTCAGTGGAGGCAATCCAATGTACCACCAGAGGATCCTTCTGTAATATAAAAGCAGTAATCCACATTGCTGAGTCCTTACCCAGAAACTGTAAATTTGTTCCTGTGCTGACTGGAAAAAAACTTTACTTAACAGGATGCACAAGAGGAGTTGTATTCTTCTCCTAGTAAGAAAATTAGGATTTCTGTTACGTTGAGCAGACTTTGCAATAGCTGGTGACCTCTGAAGACAACAGGATTTTCCAGAATTGTTTTATTTCGTATGTCAAACCGGGACCCAAATATTTATGGGGGGAAATATTGAAGTATTCTTAGCCTGTATGAGCAATCAATCACAGAAGGAATTTACAAATATCTGAGAGGGGCAAGATGCTGATCAACAGAATGAAGTTAAAAAAGGACTAAACTTACTAAGAGCAAGTTTTCATACACTATCAAAGAGCTTCTCCACGGCAAATAACAGAAGGTCCAACAGGTTGTGTATTTAAGTGAGGCTGGGAACTGAAAACAATGGTGTCTGTTGTCAGAGCAAGAGCCAAGATTTTGATTACAATTTATTTTCTAAGACAAAATCAGTGTTTACTCATAAAGCAAAATTTAATTCAAAAGACACAGTGATAATTTCCAATCATCTCCACATTTAGCTGCATCTCCAAAGTCAGGTTATGTATATGCAACGTGTAACTTGCCATCTTATTGATCTTCTTTAATATTAAAAAGTGACCATAGTACCATCAAGCAAAATATAGCAATGCAGTCATGCTATAACTCCCCAGGAATACACGCATTTCTTGTACTTCTACACTACAAGGAACACTTACAGACCCAGTATGTTGCTGCAGAAATGGGCTGCTCAGGTGTCCATCTCAGCATCTCAAACAAAATCTTACATTCTTCAATCCCAGAAGGCATTTCCTTATAATTATTTTATTTTCTGAATTTTTTTCAGCACCCTTAAAAACTTTCCAAAAGGCATAAAGGTTTCACCTTTCACTAAAAAACACAGTGTTTTTATAATCTGATTTTAGCCTGGCAGAGATTAGTCAAGAAGGGTACAAAGAGGAGAGAACAAAGTTTTATGATTAATCTCTGGAATAAGAACCTGTAGATCAGGTCTTGGAGCTTCAGTATCCGGGTGTGTCCCCTACTTACAATATCCACACCATATTTCTCAACTTGATACTGGTTCTACAAAACCTAATTCATTAACACCAATGAAGTATTTTTAGCTGATTTGGCGGCACGTGTTGAAAACAGGCACGGTACCGTGTTCAAGGAAATGCAGAAGCTGAGAATAAGGATGTTTTAGAATGGCACAGAGGGAACATGTTCTTAGAACCAAGAAGTCCGAATGCTTCCATGATCTGGTCCCTAGGCTCAGGGAAACACAACTCTGTTTCGAATTGCAGTGTTTGTATAAATCTATCCTAACAACAAGCAGTAAAGACAATATTAGAATAAGTAATATTATCTCAGGATTCTGCTGTCCACTAAGCGATACTGTGTCTCTCGAGTATTGAGAAAAAAACAAACAAACAAACAAAACAGACTCAGAAAGTCAACGGACATTGAAGGGTATCTGAATCTACCCAATGTGTATAGAATCACAGAATGGTTTGGGTTGGAAAGGGCCTTAGTGATCATCAGTCCCCCCCCCTGCCATGGGCAGGGACACCTCCCACTAGCCCAGGTTGCCCAAAGCCTCATCCAGCCTGGCCTTGAACCCCTCCAGGGATGGGGCATCCACAGCTTCTCTGGGCACCCTGGGCCACTGCCTCACCCCCCACAGGGAAAAATTTCTTCCTAATATCTCATCTAAATCTGCCCTCTTTCAGCTTATACCCATTACCCCTATGTGAAATATGCAACAGAAAGTGTATGAAATGGTTGACATCTCAGAATGACAGATTTACCTCAAAACATCAAAATGCATGTAATTGGTGAAATAGTTTAAAGTAAATTTGTATTGTCTTTAAGAAAAAGAACTAAAACTACAACAAAAAGTCCTGTTGAAAAGCTCTGGAAACTGGGTCCTCAAACAAAATCTCAAAGAAATACGTGTGCAAGGTGTCAGAAGGGAAGGCGATGCTGAGCACCGTGCACGGAAATAACGCAAAGGACAAGGCTGGTTATCCAACCCATGACCTTGCAACGGTAACTTCTAAACTAGTTGTGGTCAATGTATGCAAATCTGCCAAATCAACTGTAACTGTATGTTGGATTAATGTTTTTAAAAGCCACATGCATTAACACAGGAGGCAAGAAATCTGCAGGAAGGTCATGCCTCAGACAGACAAATGACAGCCACAGCTTGTGATGAGAGCACCACGGCACGCCGTCGTGGTGATTTACACAACTTACAAGGTAGCACAGAATCAGTGATTCTGGCAGCAGCTGGCCTTGCTCAGCTTCAGCTGGGATAAGCAGTTGCAAAGATGAATATTTAGGTGAAAGAACGGCTAGTGCAGAATATGCGAGAACGAGTGCAGCAGCCAGAAACCAGGCAGATCCACTTTCACAACATGGAAGACTAATCCCCTCCTGGTCAAACCAAAGATGCTTTATGAATCTTGACCCAGGAAGCAAGACAAAGACTGAATAAATAAATATAAAGAATGTCTGAATATCAGAAACATATCTGGGGGTTGATGAAACAATTATGTCAGACTCTCGTTGAGTACTGTCTTTCCACTTTTCAAAGCAGAATGAAAATAAATTTACTGAAAACCCCTCCTGTGTCCAGCACTTACAGCAGAAGCGGTGGTTATCTGTAAAGAGCGAGAACTAGATTATACTGAAAATGTAATCTCTTGTAATAATAGCAACTTGAAACTTTGCTATTTTATCACAGAAACTTTAGGAAGCCATCTGGCAAGAATCAAAAAGGCAAAGCCATCGGGAAGTCTTAATTTCTACTGACATGTCAACATAATAATAATTAATAATTATAAAATAATTGTAATAATTAATAATAATAATAATTCATGAAAGGAAATGAATGTTTGCTTTAATTTGAATTTTAAACAGAAGACTATGCAACAGATTTTTACACATACTTAATTACCACTATTTATTTTTAATTTTTTTCAAAGTATTTTTCTAGATGGTATATTATGAAGTAATAACACATACATCTATTTATATCATTAGCTTGACGATTTTTACTGGACATTCAAATCTTCAATGGCATGGGAGAAAAATCCAGTCCTTAAAAGAAACCAGATACTGAAACTATGGGCATTATATTTTCTTTGAGGCAGAACTGAGCTACCATCCAAACTGATGTCAGAGTTCCTGGGATTTTTTTTTTCACCCTCCCCACAGAAACACGCATGAAGAGGAGCTGAGAACACGCCTCTCACACGGCAAAAGAGAGCAGAGCAAGACCTCAGTGCATATGGCACATGCCGAGCTGCAGGGAAATAAGCGCCCACTAAAACATTCAAGGAGACTAAGACACCACGGTCTGCAATTCCTTGCTACTCTGTTCAAGGCTCGTTCGAAAGATCCATGTGGATTTGTGGCTGAAAAGCAACCACAAAGAACTGAAGGTAGAAACAGAGAAAAGAAAAGAGATTAGCAATTTGAAAACCTTCTTGTGATCCTGCATCTCTGTTAAGAAACATAAAAGATGGTCAATCTTTCTTCAAACTAGACCCAGCTAAAACAAAAGCTAGCAAATGAAATGTTCGACGCAGAGTTTCCACACTTCTGAGAGGCTCCTGATGCTCTGAAATGGAATAACTCTGGCTTCTCTCTGTGAAATCTTAATTCTTCATGCTTAATAAGGCAGGTCTGTGAAGCTGGAGCCTCTTTCTTCTTTTGCCTTATTAGAATCTTTAAAACGTGAGCATACAAACACAAGGAAAAATATGTACTTCAATGCCTCTATCGTTCAGGGCTTTTAAGCTCAATAATTACACAGAATGACCCTTTGTATCTCTCTGACTTGCTCCAGTAGGCATTACTAGCGGCATAATGAACAGATTAATGAGAACCCTCCATTTATTTTTGTGAAGACTTGAAATTGAGCTTAACAATGGAGCAATTTCCCAGACCTCTTGCTTGAATATATTTCATCTTTGTGTTGTAGCAATGTGGCTACGCTGAGTTCGGCAGCTCTGGGGGAGGCAGCTGGATTTCACAGAGCTGCTGTGAAATTAATTTCATGTAAAATAGGACAAAGTGTGGTCAAAATACCTCATTTGACATCACAGGTACAAGGGCAGTTCCTTTCATCCCGTTCCACCCCACCACTTGGGAGCTCAGGCGCCAGACACATTTAAGGATTATACAAAAAACTAGGAAAAAATGTTATTTTTGCTGTTCTAGGTATGACAAGACAGTAGATGCATGCAACACTGATGGGAAGCACCAGGAAAAGCTGTGTGGGAATAGAGGCAGCTGGAAAGGCAAGAAGGCTGAGAAATGTTCAAGATTTCAAAAATCCAGAACTGAGTTTGCCACTAACACTGTGTAAAGCAGAAGTTATTTTCTCACTTAGGTCCTTAGACAACATGGAAAACACTCTTCCGTACACCTGAGAAGTGGTTTAGCACTGTTAAGTGCATGACCTAGATCTCCCCAGGTGTCCTCTACCTGTGATTTGTTAGGAAAGGAAATACAGCAGTGCCTGAAAACTGGAAATGCACATAGTACATCACAGGATAGAAACACTAGACAAGAGCAGGAAACCTCAAAGTTGAAAATTGTGATTGAAAAATCAATCAGAAGACAGTTAATAAACTTTGTTAATGAGTTTTGCACCCACATCCCAAAGGGCTTTTCACGTACAAGTACTAATTACGTTCATACACAAAACACAGAAAAAAATTGAGGGGAACCAAGCTGAGAATTTAGGATTTGAAATAGCTTTTATATAATAAAGATAACAAGCAATGGAAACATGGAATTAAGTTTCGAAATTTTTAGACATTTATCATAAAACCAGAGGACTTTAACAACACTGAGCTGCTAACCGCCACGACAGCCTGTTTCCTATTTGTCTTTACAGGGCTTATTTTATCAGAAGTGCCCTTAACTCTGAGGTCTGACTCCTCGTGGCCGTTGGTATCTTCTGTTTTTCATTTGACTTTCAGACCCTCTGTCAGCAAATTCTTCTAACAAGTGCAGGTCTCTGTTGTCGGACACTAACACGCTCAAGCCCACTTACCAGAAATGTTTCAAAAAATAGAACAGAACGCGACTGTTCTTCATTACTGTCATACTGTGTAGAGAAAAACGGCTTATTGGGGAAAAGAAAAAAAAAAATAGCCTCCACAGAGCATTTGAAAATTGACAATTACACAAGCAGTATGCATTAATTGGCTCTCATCTAGGGAAGGTAAGCAAGCTTCCCCTGTGAAGATAACAGACATCCAGCTTCTGTCTTCAGCTTTTTAAAACTGAGAGAAAAGGAGGTTAGGAGGAGCCTGTCAGTTCCTGGCTTTGAGCACTGAATTATTAATTTACAGAAAATACTATATAAAAATAGCATTAAACCAAGCATACTGAGAGTTTAAAGGGGAAGTTCACGCTTCAGCAGACTGCCAAAACTGAATACCTGCTATTTAATACCAGGGTCTCCATAAACATGTGAACTCCGGAGAAACATGGTTTACCTTCCAGTGGTCACAAAACCAAGGCTATGGTAGTCACACTGAGAATGAGCAATCAAACCGATTGTTTGAAGATCCAGCACTAACGTGGACCTTCAGAACTTGATTCTGGTTTGAAAGTCTAGATATTCAGCCACACTGCAAGCTGTTACGTCCTAAAGTTGTATTTACAAGGATCTAGAGTTAGAAATCTACAGGCTATGTAATGATCAGTCTTTTCACAGTCAAAAAGTCACCTATATAAGTAGTGAACAAAAGGATAAACCCCCCCCCCCCAGTTTTCCAGCTCTTAGTGCAAATAAGTGGAAAAAATTAAACTCACTTGCAGGAATTTTTTGTGCGATCGGCCACCATAGTCCACTGCTGCTGATTCGTTGACACCTCAATGTAGTAGCTGTAGCTCCGATCATCACAGTCCCAAAGTAGCAACCTAAGTATGAAGAAATTCAAAGCACAATCAGGTCTACTGGACAAGCAGATTTAAAATAAACTTCCTAGATGCTCTCAACTGAACCCAGTTTTATCAAAAATAATGAGCTATCAAAAATAGCTTGAAGAAGCTAAAATAAAATACTTCTAACAGAAGCCTTTTAGCACATACTATTACTGTCTACTTGCAAATTAAAAAATTCAGAGATGACTTAGTAAAAAATGAAAATAGTTGCCTGTGGCATGAGGAAAGACTTAAGAAAATTTAAACCCCACACCCCAAAACAAAACCACCCAACTCCAACCCTTCTCCTCTGCTTCATCAGGTCCTCCCCATTCTGCTTTTCTATAGCTTGAAGGTCTCCAGATAAAAATGCATAAATTTGTTTTCTTTTAGAAAAGCTATTAAAATGTAGCTAATTATGCTTTCCAATAGGATCCTTTTCATCACGCGGCCTCAGTGTTGGTTCCTTGATCTGTGTTTTCAAAGCCATGATCAAGAGTTTCCATATCAGAAGCTAGCTAGTGACTGTAATTTCAACTAACAATACTGTAATTAAAACACAACTGGCTTGGCTTTAAAGCAAAAGGCTAACAGGACATATGTGGCCCTTTAAAGAATGTGGATATTTGCTCTCTCCCAAAACAACCTAGCCCAAAGCATTTGGTCTAGAATTATTGGAAACCAAACAATGAGTGAACTAAAGTTGGCAGAATCTTTCCCAAAGTGACTTAGCATGTACGTTAAATGTAGATTATTTTGTTTTTCTTTGGGACTTGTGAAAGAAAATAAAAAGCTCTTTCTTCACCTCCCTGCAGTAGCTTTTTCAGGAGAGATTGGGAAGGGAGACTGAGAACAGAACCTATTTGGAATTTATTCTGCATCAAATGCCTTTCTGGATAAGCAGCAAATTTCAAGTGCTGACACCAATATTCACCAGTGCACACTGGGCGCAAGAGCCACGTCTTGCGCCAGGTACAGTAAATTTGAAACAGATTGCAGGCAAACTACCAGGCTAGACTTTTGGTTGAGCAGCTATGCTTTCCTAAGATGGGTATTACATGACAGGAAGGAGAATATTCCACTGAAAAAGTCAGAACTATACTAATTGGAAATGCATTAGATTATAGCAAAGTTGCCCATGCTCCTAGGACTTTCCATATCACAATAAAAAGCTAAATTACCTGTTGTTAGTAACTCTTGTGTTCAAGATTGAGAACGAAAAGTGGAATGAAGCTTTAACCAGTTCAATCCCTGCAACATCGTGAGATTTAAATGTATTTCTCATTTGCCATTTCTTTGGGTATCTGAAGTCTAAGCTTGTTAATCATTTAACATGGCACTATTATTTACATCACATGTTGAAAATGCCTCTTTTTATAAAATAAACGCTTTTCAAATATAAATAACATTTCATATTACAAGTGTGGGAAACTGATTATAAAAAAAGAAAGAAAACCCAAAACCATATGAAAAGAGGGGTTTTTTTATACGATTGTCTTTGCATTTTTGCCTCTGGTTGTCTATAATCCCCTTTCATTTTCTGCAGATATTTATGTTTCAGTAGTTACATTGCAGGAAACCAATCTTTCTTCAGGATCCTACAAAGGAGACAAAATTCCTGCATATTTGCTATGTGCTTATATGATCATCTATTCTGACTTATGATTTCCCTCTCAAGTCAGTCAAGCACGGAAAATGAGCAGCAAAGAAAGAAAAACTTCATAAGCAGACGTGGTATGGAAAATTAGGAAGCATAAGAGATGCATATGATGATGGTATAAGCAAGCAGAAAACACATTAAAGCTAATTGGTATCATTTTTTAGTTTAAGGATTACTCTGAATATGAAAAGAAAACAGTTGGCTACCACATATTCATATTAGTAACAGAGTCTTCAAATAGATTAAACTGTGATAAGTGATTAATCTGCTTTTACAAAGAGGCAAAATATTGATTTTAACATCACAACCACTATGGTACAGAAGAATTCTGTCTCCCTCCACCCCATACACTATAACAAATCCTGTTCTATCTTTTTGGTTGGGGTTTGGTTTTTTTTTTTTCTTTCATGTTTTTTGGAAATTAATTGGGGGGGAAAAAAAACCCCAAACCTATAAAGTTATCGGCCAAAGATTGTAGCATATTAGTATTACAAGAGGAAATGGCCTCAAGTTGCACCAGGGGAGGGTTAGGCTGGAGATTAGAAAAAATTTCTTCACTGCAAGAGTGATGAGGCATTGGAACAGGCTGCCCAGGGCAGTGGTGGAGTCACCATCCCTGGAGGGGGTCAAGAAACGTGTAGATGTGGTGCTGGGGGACATGGGTTAGTGGGTTGGGTGGGGTTGGGTTGATGGTTGGACTTGATGATCCTTGAGGTCTTTTCCAGCCTTAATGAATCTATGACTCAATGATATTACCCTTCTAGTCCAGAGAAACGCAGGGGGAGTTAGAGCTACTGTGACATGGCAGCTTTTTCAATACTAAAGTTTTAGCCATTTAAAAGTTAAATTATGTTTATTATGTTAAACATATCAATTGCTGTCTTTCCGTTCCTAGTTAAATATAAGAGGGTTTTGTTTTTTTTTTTTAACCTGTCATTGATAAGGGCCTTTTCAGAGAGGAAAAACAGCAAGGTTATTTTCTGTCCAGACAGGCAACAATGTGGAAAAACCACCTAAAGTAACATTTTCTCTGTTAACTGTCCCAAGTATCTCCTAAGCTGTTCCAAGTAGAAGTCTTAATAAATGAATAAATCTCTTAAATAAAAAAGTTTTAATTTCTATAAAAGACAATATTTATTTACAATTATTTTAAAATAAAATCACAGAATCATAGAACAGTTTGGGTTGGAAGGGACCTTTACAGGTCTTCTAGTCCAACCCCCACATTTTCCAGGTCTTTTCTATTAGAAAATAGTATTAAGCAAGACTAGCATTACATCTGTTTCAGAATTTCTCAGTAAATTTTGATGTGGAAGCTAAGAGCTCCAAATTTATGTACAAATACCCGACGAAGTATTTGATATTAACAAGGTTTCAACATGGTCTCCCATAGCATCCCTGTATCCAAGTTGGGATGTTACGGTTTAGATGGGTAGACTACAACATGTGTGAAAATTAGCTAGACTGTTTAGTTATCCCATTTTGGACCCAAATACAACATTGACAGATCCGAGCAAGTCCAGCGAAGGACCATCATGATGCTTGGCAGGTTGGACCATCATGATGGTTGGCACTGGTGCAAGAGGTTGAGGGAATTGGCCTGGTTAGCCTGAGAAGGTTTGGGGTTGGGGAGGAACTTAATAGGACCTTTCAATACCTGAAAGCAGGTTATCAAAAAGACTGAGCCGGGCTCTTTACTGAAGTGCACAATGGGAAAAACAAAAGCCAACAGTCAAAAACTGAAACAGAACATTCCAGATGGACTAGAGGCATAGGAAAACGGGAACTGTGTGAAAAGGAAGAAAACCCAAATGTACACCGTGAGGATAATTAAGCGTTGGAACAGGCTACCCAGAGAAGTTGTGGAAATCTCAGTCCTTGGAGGTGTTCAAGACCTGAGTAGGATGCTCTTTCTTCACAGCTGACCCTGCCTGGAGAACAGGCTGGGCTAGATGTCTTCCTCAAATCCCTTCCAACCTCAGTGGTTCCAAGATTCTAAGACAGTGGGATGAACTTTGCAGGAAGCATGCGTACAAGACATACTCCTGAAACATTAAGCTCTTTATGCATTTCTAACGCATATTTGAGTAGCAAGAGTTGTTCTGCCTTTTCCACATAGAGAATTTAGTTGCCATGGTAACACGTTCCAACTTGGAGGCTCTCTCTGGTAGTATCCCGATCTCCGTAGACTAAAAGCAGCTACAACCCTTTTTTTCCAAAGGCTCATATATATATATTGTCTTTGATAGAAAAACATTCAATGGCACATTCATGTCTCTGAACTTAAAGGTATGTGTTCTAATTCCTAATTGTTCATTTAGAATCCAGCCCCACAGGTCTAATGACTCAGTTTCTGGGGGCAGAGCAATTCATGTCATTCTGCTGGAGATTTTTTTTTCTATTGGGTGGGAGGGTGGGATCAAGGGAGTTTTCAAGCAAATAAACAGCAGGAAAACAGGCAATGGACACAGTTCAATCAGTTGTGGAAGATGTTCTGTTCAAAAAAATCTCTTGCTTTCATTAAGATGAAATATTAAGACTTTTTGCTCTAATTTTTCTGATTTGATTTCTGTACCAGTCACAGATTTCCTGCTGCTAAATAAACAATGTCACCATCATTAGCATTGCACAGCGCAGGACATGTTCTCAACCCTCGCTTGCCAAAGCTGGAGCTGGTACATACCAAAACCTCACTTCCCCACTCAAAGGGGCATCTTTCGCTCAGCTGCCTGTTATCTGCAACAGACACGGCTGGAACTCCAAAGACTTGTTGTTCTAGGCAGAACACAAACAGGAAAAGACGCCATACTGCTCGCATTTCCATCTCTAGGCAATGCAGGTAGTCTCCTCTGGCTGAAGGTACCCTAGAAGATGATGTTCATTATTGTTTTCTTTTACGGCAAGCTGTTCATCTTTGTCCTGAACACGCAGGAAAGCTGACAAAGAAAGTTGAGATTTTGACCCTCTATCTGTCCAACGCAATGCCACACAAATCACTAAATGCCTGTTAGTTTTAAACTATGGAATGTTCGCTTTGGGGTTGTGTTTGGTGTTTGTTTGTTTGTTTGTTTTATTTGCTCTACACACTCGCCAATTATACAATTAACATTTCTTGGCAACCAAAAGTCTAGTTCACCTAACATGCTATTTAATAATAAGACTTACTAAATATCTTTTGCTCAAGAATAAACACTAGCACAGTATTTAATAGAGGAAAGTCAATTTTTTGCACCGACTTGAAAAGATGGTATGATTCACCAACTGAAAGATAGCAGAAAGAAGACAGGAAGGCAGAGACTATGTTCTGAGAAACTAGGCATTTTAGTTAATATATTCTTGTCATACTCCTTCATATGGCCAAAGCTTCTGCTGCTACTTAAATTTAAGTTTAAAGTGGCATGAAAATGATGTAAGTACTTTTTCAATTACCTCTTTTAAGAAATCTGAGTGCTGCATCTTCCTGGTTTTCTACTTGAGATGCAATACTTAATTGAACATTTAAAACACTAAACTCAAAAGCTTAAACCATGGAGCGCGGAGAGCTGCCAACTGTACTGACTCCACGTGTTTCACAGAGTGAGAACAACGCTGGACTTGCATTATGCATAACACCTACAGCTAGCATACGGACAAAACAGTACTTTTGTTAGGTTAGAGATTTGCCTGGATGTCTGATTTTAAACTTGATCTTCAAAGTATTATAACCATCATAACAATGGCACAAGTCAAAATCCAAGCACACAAAGCAGAAGCTGGCAGTTACAAAAGAGCTTTCAAGTCTCACTTGCCCATCGCTCAGTTTGAAGAGACAACTCTCACAGAGAGACGGCACCGAGCTAGTTCCTAGCAATACCTACCTTTGTACACGGTCTCTTTTCCAAGCCAGTACCTCATCTGGGGTTTCAACCTTTGCTCACTGCTATTCTAACTTCAGAAACCTTTCTCTTTTTTTTTTTTTTTTCTTGTCACAGAGAATACAAATTAAGTCCCTGACAACACATTCTAAATTTACAAAGAATGGGAAGCCATTAAGACAAGGTTTTGTATGTCTGATTTTATGAAACAAAACCATCATTTACAGTCAGAAAATCTGAAACTGGGAAGAACCTTTTTATCTTCACCTGTGAACAATCCCACTCTCTAATCTATTTCCAAAGTTTTCACATTAGCCAGAAGTTTGTTCTTCAAATGTATACAGACATTCAATGAACTTCAATCCAGATCTAAAACCATTCACTAATCCAACACTGAAAAGCAATTTTCAGGTCACTCTTATTATTCACTTCATGGTCAAGTAAGAACTGGTACTAATTGTCCAGTCCAAAGGAAAGCTGGCTGACTCAAGATGATGGCTCTCTTCAGTAAATGTTTCTGTTTGCACAATGAGGTGGATATGAGGAACTGTACCTACTTTGACCAGAAGTGAGGCTGCAATTAAACTTCTATTTTCATATAAGTATATAGCTTTAATCTTACAATTCGACTATCACTATGATTCTGCCTCTGAAATGTAATCTTTTGTGGAATTGCACTGCTGTATCTCGACATATAATTCACACTTTTAATTTTTAACATGCCCATTATACTGAAGTAAGAAGTCAAATGACAACTACTAAACCAGTCCCCTAATTACCATCATTTCCAAATGTCATATATTCTAAAGAAAATAATTGTGTTCAGCTACAGTTCCACCGTTACCCTTAATTTAGAGAAAAAGAAACCCTCTCACCGTATGGATCCAATCATGTAGGGCTGGGCCAGCTGTACGACAATAGCTCCGCTCCCAAGCTGATGGCACGTGTACCCAGAATCCCAGTCGTAGTTTTTTGTGTCTCCATTCAACAAGGCATTGCGACTGCGACTGACACCCTCAATCACGCTGGCACAGTCTGCAATTGTGGCAACGTTTTCAGTGGGAACTGGGAATTAAAACACAAAGACGACAGACAAAGTCAGAAAACAGTTCAGGTACCAATGGTCTTTATTTCTGCCAAAGAAATGGGGAAAAGAAAATTTAACTCTTATATGACACAAACTATGAAGCAGAATTGAGTGGCACAGATAATTTTTATAGCATTGATCCCAGAATAGCTTGGTAAATTAACAGATGGGTTTCTGTCTTGGTGGGGGGAAAAAAAAATCTTGTCCAGGAAAACTTTTTCAATTTTCAAACAATTTCTTCCCATTTTCATAAAAACGCAAACTAAGAGTACTGGCATCGATATAAAGTTTTCCTTGGTTTCCTTCTCTTCCCCTTTTCTCTGGCAGTAAGGGAATTTCTCTAAGTACCCATTTTATATAGGCATAGAAGCATCTTCTATATTCTGCTGCTTTTTGTGGGAAGATGAAGCTACTGATATCTAGGTTAAAAAAAAACAAGTAAAAGATGAAGTGTCCAAATCAACGCTCACTCTGAGGTTCCACGGCATATTCTGGACACCCTCTGAGCTATGTAAGGCATTAATTGAACACAGTACAGCTCAGTCCATCCAACATTTCACCTGCATGCCCTCCGAGCAGCATCCCACTCCTCCTCACATTTACATCTCTGCACTAACCCGTGACCTGCCAAGATGTTACCTTGAGGAGTCAAACTCCTGAACAACCACACAGAAACTGTCTGGTGTGGTTTTAATATAATTCTGTGCTCCTTCCTGCAACGGTTAATTAGAAAGTGATTCTAACTAACTGCAGTGTGCAGAAGGTGCCTTCTCTCTAGAGGGGTCTGCCACTCCCTATTTTCAATGTTTATTATAATCTTTTATAACCACTTGATAAGTTTATTAAAAATACCATCTGGTGGGGACTCTGCTCTGTGCTGTATTTTCAAGTCTTCTGGTTCTCTTCTTATTTTCTATTAGAATTTCTGCTTCAATTTAGGTCACTTGTTTACAAAAACACTACCAAAACCAACAGTCTTGTTCCGATTTTTGTGGTGTGGGGTTTTTCTGTTTGTTTGTTTTTAAGCCATCCAGCTTTTATAGTAACCAATGTTGTAAGAGAAAACAAAAGAGGCGATTACAAATATGAAAATTATTTTTTCCACTGTCCATACAGCAGTTTTGCTCTGACAAATCTGATTTGCTTTTATGGAACAGAAAAGATACGTGTCAGCAAAGCGTTCACATTCTGTAAGCAAACAAAAGGAGATGATTGAGGTTACAGTTCAGCAGCATGAAAAAATTTATTAAAACATACTTTCTTGTCTCCTGGTCTTACGCTGCAGTATGGAGCAATGAACAACTTGGCAGTATATTTAATTCTAGTGATAGTATTTTTCTAAAGGATTGTCATTTCCAAGACCTGGCCTAAGGGCCACCTACACCGGCTATATTCAAAGACAGGACAGAGTGTTATTCAACGGTCCTTAGAGATCCCCCAGCTAAAGTGTCATTGTTGCACCACAAGTGTTCATTTTACTGAATTCATATAAGACACAAACCCATCACTTAGTGAAGAAACTATAAACAAGAACTTAAACTGGAAGAAATAAATTTTAGTTAATTCAAAGAAGAGATTTTTCTCCTATGCTGACATCTGTTAAATGCTCAGCTTTCAATTGTTCCATTTTTAATGGTCTAAATGCATTCCTTCTCTACCTGAACATCCACTGGGCTGACAAAAGTCTTCCCACTGGAAAGTGACAGTTAGAAAAAAGAAAGCTGAGAGAAAAGAAAGAAAAAAATAGAATTAGGGATGTCACTATTATCCCAGGGTTCTATTTTATTCTATTAAATAATTTACAGGATGTTGGGCATTTTGCTTTCATTATTTTCCACGTGCCAAAAGATTTATTTGCTGCATGGTTGAAAACATTAAGCCTACAGACTTTCCAGTTCATTAAAAGTACAGTCACAAAGTCCTGGCTCCTCTTCCACACACTCATTCTCATTTTCCTGAGCTGAAACTTGCTGCTGACGTTGCTACATTCCATTTAAATCTTCAATGATGAACTCAAGAAATACCAACTTCAAACAAATATCAACAGCATTTCTGCCTGGTTCAGTGAAAAGCTTCCTGCAAGCCCTATTTAGCTGGAGAAGAAAACCCTACTAATGTCTGTCAATGTCCAGCTGTCAGTTTGGATTAGAATAACTTCAGAGAAGGCTGATTTTTCAGTTGGTATCTGCTAGAATTTGTGATTTCTGATCCAATAAATTAGAAGAAAAGCATTCAAGTCATTAGAACTAGTCATACTTTTAATTGCAACCGACTGGCTGGCTACCGGGCTTTTTCATTAAACATTCTGCCTGAAGAAGGCTTTCAGAAATAGCAAGTGTTTCAGAAGAACCCTAGGAAGTATGCATCCTTCACTGCAGCACTGGAAATAGGAGGAAAAGAAAAAGAAAAAAAATAACTGGAACAAAATGAACAGATCTCTGTTGACGAACGGGTAGCAGGAAGTAAACCAACCACGTGGCTGCGTTTTCCTGGAGAAAGATGATCCTTGAGGTCTTTTCCAACCTTGATGATTCTATGAAAAATGAAAAAAACCATCCCTGCAGTATTTAGATTGTCTTCAAATTTTCATCATTTCCTAAGGCTATGCTTGCAGCAGAGCTAACTTACATTGCCGGGTTAAAAAAAAAAACCTTTAAAAAAAGAGAAGAAACAAAATATGATAGCTTTGTGTGGAGTCAGAATGAAACCAGACACAAAAATAGCATCTCTCACCGCTGCCTTGGAGAGGGAGCGAGCGTGCAATCTTTTACAAAGCTGATCCACACGCTAGGAAAATGATTTGACTGGTTTATCTCTGTTACACCTTTTTTTTTTTTTTAATAACTGACAGTGAGTAGAAGACAAGTGAATTATTATATATAAATTTAATTTTTCACTTTTAAAACAAATTCTTCTACGGCATTGAACACCACACAAATGAAGGTTCACGATGACTCGTAAGTACCGAGCAGCATTCCCAGAGGGTGACCGAGGACACTCCAGTGCTTTATATCCATCTCCTGCTCTTCAGTCATTAGTCCCTGTTCAGAACGTACAAGCCACAAGATATTCTGATAGACCGAGACAGGCTACAGATAAACACAGCTCCATATAAAAGCCATCCGCATTGTAATCTCTGTGACCTTACCCAGGCTCCAAGCAGGAGGGCAGGCTGCTCAGACCCAAATTCCGGCACAGTCCTCGACTGCCCCTCAGCACGGAGTACTGACTAAAGGAATAAGCGAGGTTATCAATTTTTTCCCTTTGAGGCAGAGAAGAATTGGTTCCTATATTTAGGTGTGGAAAAAATCCCGAACCAAAAGAGCTATTGCATAGAAGCACGATTGCAGCTTCTTGCCATCAGGCAGATGAGAAGCTTTTACAAAACATGACATTGCACCAGGTACCGCTTCTGCCTCCAGAGGAGTATGTCCCCCGCTTGTGAAAATTTTCAGTTAGTTTGGATTCTAGATTAATCAAAAATTCAGAAGAGGAAGTTCATTAAAAGCAAGCACTATACTTTTGAGATTTGAAAAATATTGACACCTCTGTTAAAGGAAACAGTTATGTCGATCTCACGATTCTACTACACAGAACTCTTAACTTACACATTTCGAGACAATACTGTGCCAAAAGGCAAACGACATCTCAACTCTAACATCTGTGTCAGGGAATAATTTCATGTGACTGAATTAATTTCTGTCACTTACCTAGTTTCACAGAACAAGGTGTAAACCAACACTACAACACCAGACAGCGCTGGGAAGAGCATTTCCTGCTACTTTTACTTCCAAACTGCTACTCAGCTACCAATGGCTCACGTCCGTACCGCAGCCAGGCAGCTGTCTAAATCACCTTCCATATTAACTCGTAAATGTAATATTTCAAGTTCACAATTTGTCGTGAAAACCTTGTATGCAAAAACCACGGCAACATAAAATTGCTGTTATCATGAAGCAGTGCTTCGCTTTTGTTATTTGTTTACCAGCCTTCTAATCTTCCCTTCCCAGTGACAGCCGGTACATAGATACTACACATCAGCAGTAATATAGCTGATAAATGACCCTCTTTGTACGTACAGCTTGCTGAACAAGCTGAATAGATTTCATGAAAATTAAATAAATTATTACTCTTAAATCTCGACAAAAGATCTCTGAACAAATACCTCAGCGGTCTTTTTTCTTTGGAACGACATTTCAAACGACAAACTCTTTGCATACTACCTTCAGTGCTGTTTGGATAGAAGTAAGGGTCACAAAGTCCTTCTGGAACGACCATATGGCTTTCATGGGCTGACCAACATTTCATTTTCTTAAATAAAATAAGTTATAGAAACAGCAGCTGTGTTTTTCTAACCTAATTTAATACCACACTGCTTAAACACTGAACCCAACAGTATTACCTAACACTGCTTTTTTTCGGGGGTTGAGGATGAAAGCTTCTATACTCAGTCAAGCTAAAAGCAACCTACTCTGATTGCTGCACTTCCATACATTGTGGAGCTTTCCTGACTGCTTTCAGTTCACTTGACCCTATCCAGTCACTGCAGAAATAGAAACAAACATTACAAATCCTCATTGGAACAATAAACCTGTGCCAACCATCCCACTGGTAGTCACACTGACTTTTTATAGAAGTGGAACTGGGACAGTCTGCTGGATCAAGGGAGCCAGATAACGTTCTGCCTAAGTGCACAAAACTCTTCCCAATGAATTTCAGGGTCTCACTCGCGCAAGTTTATATGGAAGAAAGCACAGAAATCACCCTGCTTGGAAAAATTATTGAATTTACAAAATTTGTATTAAATCTTACTTTGATGCAGTTTATCATTAAGTATTCACAGAATCACAGAATCATTAAAGTTGGAAAA
>NW_010126511.1:0-10695 GCF_000699245.1 Pterocles gutturalis
CCCCGCCTGGGAGCTCACCCACAAAAGCCGCAAGCAGCAGAGTATTTACACATTTATTTATAATGAAAGTATGGTTCTAATTATTTACAACACCGAGGAAAGACACTGTTCGTACAGCCAGCAAGGTCTTGCAGTGCGCAGCAGCGGCAACACACATCCCGATTTTTAAAACTATTTCTCCCATTTTGAAAGCTGACCAACACCTGGTCGCAGTCCCACGTGTCACTTCTCCATACAAGAGAGTTCTTTCTGCAAGAGCCTGTCCCACCAAGACAGCCAGTGTTGCAGTTTGTGTCCGTGAACAATCCAACAGCTTAGTCCCAGGTTCCACTTCCACGCTTCAAGGCAAGAGCAACGCCTGTGCAGGGGGCCCTTTGCTTGTTAAACCACCGTGAAACAGAAGGGGCAGAATCAAGTGAATGAGTTAAGAGATGGGGGCGAACGTGACGAGGAGGAGTTCCATCCGAACTGCTGAATGGGAACCGATCCAGGGGTGACTGGGAGAAGATTAAGTACCAGCACTACTGCGCCAAGATGAACCCGTGAGAAAAACTGAGCATCCCCCCACCCCAACATCTGGCTAAAACGAGAAGGCGTGGGGTTAGTAAAACCACAGTTTAAAGAAAAGACAGCGCTGAGTTACAGGAGATGCTTAAAGTAAAAACAAATTAAGAGTTTTAGGAAATGTGATCATCAAGTTTTTCAGAACTACTATATATTCCTTCCATTTGTTGAAAGTCCAAACATTGAAGCCAGGGTCACCATTAGCTCAACAAGACTGCAAATACAGGCTGACAGCAGGAACGCTCAATAAAATATGGACACCAGGCGCAGGACAAAGTCAGTGTGACAGACTCTTTCCATTTTTAAGTTATCCTGGAAAAATGGGAAACGCAGGCCGACAGGCTTCCCTAGTTTCTCTTTGCAGTACTTCCCCCACTGTATAAGGGCCTAGCCCTGTCAGAATACTATTTCAAATATTTTCTTTTCAAATTGACCAATTCACTGCAGAAACAAGGATTTTAAAAATAATGGAGCCCTTTCAAGGGGGAATACTCAACTTTTAGCTTCTGCAAATGTAAAAACAATGCATATTTGCAAAGTTCATTCTGTAATATACATGCATTATTGCTAGAAGGAAAAACAAGATGAATGAAAACTCTTTTGCAGCTTTTATGGTGCCATCCAAAATGGCATCTGTTGTTTAGCTCGCTGTTGTGAAGAAGGGTACTGGTATCCCAAACTCCATCCCTGTGAAAAAGTACTTGCGTTTTTATGGCCACCGTGTTCCTCCTCTTCATCTGACGAATCTCCAGCATATGCCACTAATCCAAAGCCCTTTTCTCCAGTTTTCATCTTCTTAGCTTGATGATCTAGGAGGGGAAAACAAAACAAAACAAACCCCCCAGCCCCCAAGAAGAAAAAGTAAAAATAAAAAGAGATAAAATGCCCCAGAACGAGTTAATTAAAAAAAAAAAAAGACGTTAATTGTAAATTGTTAGTTGGACACCATTTTGAGGTCACAAGGCCAATGGTCACCCAAGGTTGAAGGCCACACGAAACAGCACCAGCAACAGCACATGTGATCCATCAGAACCATGTAAGAGAACAGAGAAAGAAGAAAGAAAGACACAAAAAAGGTAAAGTTAGCAAATGGGTCTAAGTTACAGCAATTTGACCGTTAAAGAGATAAATACATAAAGAAAAGTAGAAATTTTGTTCAAAAGAAAGCTAACAGAAGAGCAACCTCTGGGACCAATACTGCAGAAAAACTAAGGTTAAACAGGCTAAAGTGATGTACCTGCAGACCTGAAAGGCACTAAACTACCAGGAGAGTTAAAATTATTACATGTTTTACCAAGCTCTGCACAATGTAAATCCACACAGTATCTGTGTTACAGAACAATCCCAAGAGATTCTGTGCCTCAGCTGACTGATGGGTCAAAAATACCCGCCCTGAGTCCTTCACTTACACTCTCCTCATTCATACAGATATTTATTAAATTTTTAAGAGACGCATCATGTCTGTATAATCACAGCAAACATAAGTGACTTTAGAGCAGCACAACACAACCTGCTTTTCACTTAAACAACGCAGTATAAAGAACAGCCCAAAAACCCCCCAATTTAAACGAATGTTAATACCAGCACAAACTCACTTGGGAAAGGAAACCTGACGTACAAGTGTATTTTATTCATTGCACTCACCATGGTTGCCTGGTAAAGACCCCACACCATTTCTTTCTTCAGATTCCGATTTCATCCCAGTGACAGGAAAAGCTGGCGGAGGCATCAACTGCCTATTTAAACCAAAGCAAGCCCTTGTTTTTTCAAAACCACCAAAGAGTCAAAGGCAATAGCAAACAAATTCATGACTCAGTCCTTGACCTGAGGAGTTTCACTTTTAACTGCCTGACTAACCTGGTGGCCTTCTACGATGAAGTGACTGCATCAGTGGACAAGGGAAGAGCAACTGATGTCACCTACCTGGACTTCTGTAAGGCCTTCAATATGGTTTCCCCCAACATTCTTACCTCTAAATTGGAGAGAAACAGATTTGATGGGTGGACTATTAGATGGGTAATGAATTGGCTGGATGAACATGTCCAAAAAGTTACAGTGAACAGCTCAACGTCCAAGTGGAAACCAGTGACAAGCGGTGTCCCTCAAAGGTCCATATGGGGACCAAGACTATTTAATGTCTTCATCGACGACAGAGACAGTGGGATGGAGTGCGTGTTCAGCAAAGCTGTAGATGACACTAAGCTGGGCGGTGCGGTCTATACGTCAGAGGGAAGGGATGCCATCCAGAGGGACCTTGACAGGCTTGAGGAGAGGGGCCCGTGCGAACCTCACGAAGTTCAACAAGAGCAAGTGCAAGGTCCTGCGCCTGGGTCAGAGCAACCCCCGGCATCTGTACGGGCTGGGGGATGAGGGGATTGAGAGCAGCCCTGCCAAGAAGCACTCGGGGACACTGGTGGATGAAAAACTGGACACAAGCTGGCAACATGTGCTTGTGGCTCAGAAAGCAAGTCACATCCTGGGCTGCATCAAAAGAAGCATGGCCAGCAGGCTGAGGGAGGCGATTCTCTCCCTCTACTCCACTCTCAACATCCCGCCTCAACTATGGTGTCCAGCTCTGGGGTCCCCAGCACAAGACACGGACCTGTCAGAGCGAGTCCAGAGGACGGCCACAAAAGTGATCTGGGGGCTCCTATGAGGAGAGGCTGAGAGAGTTGGGGTTGCTTGACCTGGAGAAAAGAAGGGTCCGGGGAGACCTTATTACAGCCTTTCGATACCTCAAGGGGGCTTATAAGAAAGATGCAGAGAGACTTTTTACCAAGGCCTGTAGTGACAGGACAAGGGGTAATAGTTTTAAACTAAAAGAGGGCAGATTTAGATTAGATATAAGGAAGAAATTATTTTCTGAATGGTGATGAGACACAGGGTTCCCAGAGAAGCTGTGGATGCCCCGCCCCTGGAAGTGTTCAAAGCCAGGCTGGACGGGGCTTTGAGCAACCTGGGCTAGTGAAAAACGTCCCTCCACACAGCAGACAGGGTGGACTAGGTGATCTTTAAGGTCCCTTCCAACCCAAACCATGCTATGATGCTATGAAATAAAGTGCAAGCCCAACAGTTTTGTGGCTCAATGCACTGGAGTGTGTGAGGAAGAATAATGATGCCCAATGACTTCAAATAGCTATGCTGAATTTAGGATTACATACAAGATGGAGAACGTGGAAAACTTTACGACACCTTTGATGTATTTCATAATGACCAGAGAACAAAAGGGACTACCAAGTAAATCTTTTCCTGAAACTTCAGGCTACAGTATTTCAAGTTCACAACTTTTTCAGATTTGTTTTTAAACTTGGAATCATTTAAAGTGTAAGTGCTAACCTATTTCACAAGAATATCCTGTTATCTCAAGAAGCTGGCAACATACCAAACCCAAAGTAAGAGCATACAGACTTAGGGAGCAGTGGAAATTAAGCCATTTTCATAACATTGCATGAAAAGGTAAGCCTTGCATCCCTTCCCCTTAAAAAAACAACAAATCACCCACAAAAACCTCACCCACAACAAAACAAACAACATCCCTAACTTCCAAATCACAGAAGAGAACATGAAACACAGATCACCTCTGAAATAAGCTTTCCATCAGAACTGGGAAAGACCTGAACATCATTCTTTCATCACTCACCTGTCCCTCTCTCTCTCCTTTCCTGAGGAACTTGCTGGCTTCGTTCCGGCTCCATCGATTTCACTCTGACTGGAGAAGCCTGTACCTAAATTAGTCATATGAATGGGTCCATGCTATGAGCAGAAAAACACACGGCATTAGCAAATCTACAACTACGACATAAGCTATAGCTCCTTAATGACAATGACAGGAAACCCAACTTTTCAGAGCATATTACCAACTAGCAGAAGAAACCACTAATCGCCGTTGCTAAGCAAAGTGCTTTCTCCCAAAAATACTGAGAGTAACCTAGTAAGAAACACACCTGAGCACCACTATGGAAGACACCTCACCACCTACTCCACACCTCTTCAGTAGTTCAGGACAGTAAAGATAGGTGCTTAGTTCATGGATCAACTTATTACCTCCTCAATCAGGTAATTCTGAATACTGTACAGACCTCATGTTCAAGATACTACTATTAGGCCTAACATATAGGCAGTTCCTTATCATCTCCAGGCAAAGCTTTTATTAACGGTTTCTGCCTGTGAGCAGGGGTCTATCATCAGAGAAGCATTTGCAGACACTACCTTTTCTAACATACAAGTCTGAAGAACTCAAAATTATTTTTATTAAAATCAACATTTGCTATCTTAAAAAAAAAAATCAATCTCTTAAAACTAGGATTCTTGAAATCCTCTCAAGTGCAACCTGCAAGAAAGGTAAACGGGAAGATCTAGCAGTTATTACCACATTTTCCTTCCACCCCTCAAAGAAGCCCACCCAACAGACCCACAAAAAACCAAACAAAACCCCAAATAATCTCCCTTTAAGCTAACCAGTAACACGCTATTGTCATCGCTTTGACCTGAACGCACCACTGTTCTTCACAAAAGATTGAGGGTACGGAAAGCAAGCTGCCAATGACTCAAGTCAGTCACAGTTTAAGAACAGTGCATCCACTCAAAGAAACCAAAGCGTGGTCTCAATATTTTGCAACAATTCCTGCCATCTGCCAAAGGTCTTGCTTGACTGTTGCCAAATAAACTGTGCTAAAAACAATCTCTCTCCAGCCCAGTTCCATTTTGGTGAATGAAGTAAAATTGCTGATTTTATTCCACCTGATATCCCAGCAGTCCTGACTCTCTCTCATCTGGCAGCTCCTCAGTGAAGCGTCTCTTTTGACCTTGGGGATGGGGTTGGACTTGTGGCTGTGTACTAGTCGGCATGGTTGTTTTTATCGGGGCAGCAGGAAGGAAAGGACCACTCAGTGGACTCTGGCATGCAGAAGTTGAAAACAAAACACAGGAAAATTTGATAATATGCATATAAAGTATTAATTCAATGTAGAGTTTCATAAATAGGCGTGGAACACACAACTAGTTTATCTTTGCAGAGCCTGAGAGACACTAAAAGGAAATTCACTACTTTAAACAAGTATTTAATTTATAGAATGCTCCCACCTCAAACTAATCACTGTCTGCAACTCAAACTCATTGTACCTACATAGCTGCATCACAGCCTGTGCTAACGCTTTCCATGAACAGGCGACCACTCCCTGCAAATACCCTTTATGTTATCAGGTGGCTATGGTATAAAAAACGCAGTTTGAAGCACCCATACCAACAATTTAGTTGCTTAGACAGAAGAACCAGCAAAACAAAAACAAAAGCCATAAAGAAGAATTCTCCATCTGGGACTACTTTAAGTAGTTACCAAAGAAACAGCCGAGTATGTTGACTACTATAGAGCAAGTAATTAATCCGTGGCAGTACCTGGCCAGTGCTGGCTGGAGGCTGCACTTGAGATATAGGGTACTGCGTTGGCACAGGCGGAACTCCTGTGGGTAGTGGCGTCAGGACTCCAGGTGCCAAGGGCACTGCAGGCGGTACTATGCCTGGTACACCATACGGAGGCTGAACTGGTTGTTGAGGAGGGGGAACAACAGGATAACCAGACTGATACCCATTGGACGGGTAATACGATGGCTGGGAAGGTACGCTATTGATAGCAGCAGGCTGCGTGAAGCCTGGGGGAAGAAGGGGGGAAAAAAAAAAAACCAGTCATCTTAATTCAGTTAAGAGTCACAAAAGAATCAAATGTAATTACCAAATGTAAAAGAAACAGCTGGACTAATTTCCAGTTGAAGGACTTAAAGACTTCCACAGGTAGACAAATTCCACAAAACTCTAAGTACAGCTCTGCAGAATGCAACTCCAAAGACTTCATTAATGCTAACATTTACCTGCTAAGGGTACTGCAGTAGTTATCTGATTCACAAATCGTGAGTATTCAGCATGAACCTACAAAGAATTTACAAAAATTTGACAATAAACATCTATTTACTATATTAACCTTCTGCCAGCAAAAGGCATCTTACCACGTGTCCCCATAAAACTGTATGGGGACTTCGATTACAGAACACACTGTGCACAAAGACAGCAATAATCCGAGCATAAAAACTGAAAAAAAAAAATCCCACAGACCAAAACTGCCACCAAAACCCCGCTGAACATCCCACTAATTCTGCTGGTCCCTGTGACAGACTTGGTTAAAATACAGGATAATCGTTCACAGGAAATAGAGTGGCAAACTAGTTACTTTAGTAGAGACAAAACACTCAAAAGAATCTAAAAGCTTCCATATATTTTTCAAAAGAGGCTTTGTAGCCCATACTCAATACTAACAGAAAGACTGTCTCACAGGATTTATTCACTGTACAAAATTTAGACAGCAGTACTTAGAAGGAAAAACCTATTAGCAAGTCAGAACACAGGGACAGTTTTGCTGAGAATATAAAAGAATCATTAGCCAGGCACATGCTAAAGCTACAACAGGCTCTGAAATCTCATCCTTGTAAGAGCTACTCACGGTTTGCAACAGATTCTCGCACAGCTTTTTAGCAGCTGCCAAACCTTCTGGCTTTGGGTGACTGAAAACATATACAAAAAAACATCTCATAAGCACAAATGTTTTCACCAAACTTGGGAGCTACTTCTTTCATCAGCAACCTGCTGTCAGATCTTAACCCTTTAATGAGTGACCAGTCACCTCAACGGGACTCCAGCAGCTCTGCAGCCGTTTAGCACAATTGTGAACAAACAGCGATGAGAATTCCCCACACTGATTAAACAGTAACCTACATTCATGACTGGTCACCGGGATTATTTAAAAAATACCCAAACACTTTATACCTGATGTAGATGTACATGGGTTCAAAAGCTTCTCTGCCTGATGCCGGTTCTATGCAGCCCGAGCCTTTCCCACGCAGAAAGACTTTGGCACCCGTTTCAATTTGAATGTGCTGCAAATAGGAGCAACCAGGCCCTTCCACCTTCTCCTTCACATTAAATGTAGGTACAGCATGTTCCAGACCAACAAATAGCTTGTCCTGAACATAATGCATCTGTAAATTTAACAGGAAGACATCATTATTTCACTCTAAGAATTAGGATGTTCATTTCACTGGAGGACAGAAATATTATTTCTATGACAGTCACTTTCATGTCAGATGGCACAGTCAGCCCTTTGCTTTCCTGTAAGTAGGACTGCTCTCTCCATCCTTTTTCTTTTAGGAGGCTACCGTCATCTGAGTCTCACTCTTCAGACTCAGCCTGATTACTCCTCCAGTTTTCACAACATGCAAGGGGCTTTTTAAATTTTTGGGGGTGGTTTTTTTTTTGGTTTGGGGGTTTTTTTGTGGTTGCTTTTTTTTCATAAATAGCACATTACATGTATACTTTGTAACAGGTAAATCTTGTAATCTGTGATATTCAATTAAATTCACAAAAATGAATTACTCACCCCTGACTGAAATGGAGGTTTTTGGCCAACTGCTGGAGACAACTGAGTAATAGGGGCTGGCTGGTGATAGACAGTAACTGTAGCTCCGTTGAACGTTGGACTAGAACCTGTGGCTGCTTTAACTACGCCGTTAGTAATTATCTCTTTAATTCGGTTAACAGCTCCTAGTTGACAGAATATGAAATTGACTTTTATTTCGGACCTTGTCAACTGCCCAGATTAACCAAATCCTGCAACGACTAGGTTACTTTCCCACATTCTGCGACAGCAGATCTACACGCAAAAAGACTGCATCCGATGGCAGGGCCCAACATGTGAACACCTCAACAGTTTACAGTTTTCCTTTTTTTCTAGCAGGCATAGGCAAGACAGGAGTTCTTTGTGCTTCTAAGAGAAATGTAGATATCTCACAAAAAATGTTCATATTTGTATATTAAAGGGAAGGTCTCACTGTCACACACCTATTGCAATGTGACCTCAGCAGGTTATCATTGAATAAACTTACACGTAAGAGCCGCACCTGCCTAGGAACCCCACCCCACGCCCCCCACCTTCTTTGCAGGCTATTCCTGACTGATGCAGTACACAGCACCTTGGGTAGTGCTGAGCAGCAATGTTAACATCAGTTTAAATGGGGTCTGTTATCAACACTGAGATATTTACAGTACACATCCATAATGGTCATTACAAAGCCCCTTAGTAAAACCTCTATCACAAATAATGAGAGAAAAAGCTGAACGCTTAGTACACTTACTGTCAACCAATTCCCGTGTCTGACCCTGGACATGAAGATACAAAGGACGATCTCTGGAAAGGAAATGTCAAATATTCCATTAAACCCACAGAGAACACACAATAATGGATTCAATCTAATTATATTAGAGTCATCTAGACATGCAAAGTCTTCCATAAGGATCTGAAATACTCTTCAAATAAGAAAGTAATTACATGACAACTTTATTAAAGTTACACCATTTTAACTTGCTTGTCCATGTGAAAGGTGGACTAACTAAAAGCATTGAGTCTAAGAAATATTAGCTCTCTTGGTAACTGGAAAGTTGCCCATTCTTGGCAAAACACACAAGAGATACAGTATAGTGTTCAGTCGTAAGAAGTTCATCAGTCTGATCCATCACATTTGTGTTTATTTTTTTTAATTTCACCCTATCAATATTAAGCAGGTAGGAAAGCAGCTACGCAGCCACTGCTATCATAGGGGTAAACATATTGGAAACATTCAATAGCCAATTCGCTCTGGCGCCAGAGGTGACACTGCTCATGAAAAACAAAACAAACAAAAACCCCATCACTTTGCCACCCAATGAGAAAAAAAGCAGAAACCCCAAAAAAGAAATACAAACCCAGGTCCCACTTTTGCTTTCTCTTCTGCAGTCATGAATCTCCCTCGAGTAGAGACAGCGGCTCCACTCAGTCGACTTATCTACGAACAATTTAAAAACCCCGTGACAAGTTTGCCAATAATAAACAACATGCACAAAAAAGCCCCAAAGTGGTTTAAGCTATGTTGTTGTATAAAAATAACAGAAGTCACTACTAAAGTGGTAAGAGAAGGAATGGTGCCTGCTAAAGGACAGGAGGTATGCTACCTTACCTCATCATATGACATTTTATTTAACAAACCAATGAACTACTAAACAAAGTGTCTCAGAAAACACAACAAGTTTTGTAAAGAAGAAACAACTACTGTATATAATTTATTGCAAGCTCTTTTAACCTTACAAACAGGTACAAATGCCCTGCTGAGCCTAACATATCACAGACAGATCCTGAACATACCTCGTCCTGAGTCTGTCCTCTAGTCAGCAGGTTTCTGCACGTGAGAGGGACATCATTGATTTCTACCTCTGCTACCACAAGGTCATCTTTGCTTTTACTTGTAGTCGGACCTTTCCCCAGCGCCTGCAGCTTCAAAAACAATCATTGCAAAAGACCAGCAGTTGGAAAGCAGAGATAAATGATGTAACAAATTGACCCCAGTACTCTAGAGGTGAATATACTTTTCATTCTCTCCTTTCAGCTGTTGAACCCCAAAGCTTTACAAATATTAGCAGAAAGCACATTATATCTACTACCTCGAGCCCAAATAAAACCCCTAGTTTCATCTGCAGCACATTTTAATAATTACTGCTTCTGTTCTATACATGGAGAAACAGGTGTAGAATTAAGCAGTAAAGTTGCTCAAACAGAAACCAAGGCATCTTAAATTTGAACTGGCATCTCTGACAGAAATCTGTGAGACTAATAAAACATGTAATTCAGACCTCTCCCAACTCCCCTTACACAGATAAAGAATTTAGTATTTCCGTTCAAGATCTAAACTCATCCACACTATGATTATGCTTCCCCCCTCTTCTTTTTTTAGAACAATGGTATAATATTTTGTGTCAGTACCTACGTGCTACGAAAGAAAAAGACGAGGAGTCACAGACAGATTCAGAAAATGGGCAGAAAAGAGCTCATCGGGAGCTATCCCAAGAAATAAACGTCGCAGGTCTCCAGAAAACAGGCGTGACACGCACCCTCACCCAACGCCTCTGGGCCTGGCACCCCACCGGTCACCCCTCCGGGGACCCACCTTGTCCGCCGTGCTGGGCGCCGGCTTCAGCTTCCCTTTGGCCATTAACATCGCGTTGATCTTGGCGGCCACGGCCGCGGCCGCATCCAGCGCTCCCGAGGGGGCTGCGGAA
>NW_010126512.1:0-2229 GCF_000699245.1 Pterocles gutturalis
GTCCAGACTGGAACCTAGTCCTGGCCGCCCCCACCCCCCAGGATCGGCCCGGGCTCAGAGATCATCCCCAGGGCTCAGAACATCCCCTGCCCCACACTGGCACTGGGGCCAGGACCCCCACCATGAACTGGCAGGGGGCAGGGACCCGCCGTGGCCTTGCCAGCCTTCACGGGAGCCAGGACCTCCCCCCAAACTGGCCTTGGATCAGGGCCCACCTTGAATCCTAAACCAGAACATTCCCCATTCCCTGCCAAATGGCAGGAGGTGAGGGACCACTCCCCCAATCCCAGCACAGCCCAAACTCCAGGACATCCCTGTCCTGTCCCCAGCCCAGCGCTGGGGCAGCGATACCCCCCTTCCTCAAGATATTGCCCTGCCATGGACCCTCTGCCCTCCTGGACAAAATCAACACCAGGCCAGTGGTCTCCTGGACCAGGCCAATGTTTTTCCCAAAGCTGGGACTCACCAGCCACGGGGCACACCTTTCTCCAAAGCAGGACTAAGCTGGGGTCCTCTCCCAAGCCTTCGCTGTCCCTCCAGGTTGGGTGGGATCACAGCATGAAGTGGCACGACCCTGTCACCCTCCCCTGAGCTGCGGCTGGGTCAGGGTCCCCATCTTTTCCCAGCCTGGGGAAAACTGGGGCAGTAACTATCATCTCCTCCCCAAACTGAGACTAAACTACAACAAGGTACCTGTGGATTCTGGTACCAACATCCACAACACGTCACTAACGTCCAGTCCCACCCCAACAAGCTCAGTGTTGTGGTTTTGACCCTGGCGAGCAGCAACACACCACAACAGCCGCTCACTCACCCTCCCCTGTCCTGGAGATGGGGGAGACAATTAAAGGGGGAAAGAGAAAATAAACTCGTGGTTGAGATAAGAACAATTTAAGATAAGAACCACTGGCCAGTTTGGGTCTCAATCCCAAACCCAAGGTCGAATCCTGGGCTGGTCACTGGTCCTGTGCTCCCTCCCAGCTCCTCCTGCCCCTGCAGACACGGGCACAGCAGAGAAGCTGGAAAGTCCTCGACTGTCCTGGCAGCAGCTCTGCCCATCAGTGTGTGATCAGCTTCTCCTCAGCACAAACCCCAACAGCCTCACCCCCGCTGCTGGGAGGAGAGCTCACTCTGTCCCAGCCCAAACCAGGACAGACAGTTTCCCCTTATCCCAGAGCCTTTAGGTGAGATTGATCCCAAGGAACCAGCGTGGGAGTGGTGCCGATGCTGAAATGGCTCCAGACAGGTGCTGGCTGTCCCCCACAGCCACCCAAGGGCTGTCCCCCTCTGTCCCCTGCCCTTCCTCCCTCTGGGAAGCCAATGGGGGCTGGGGATCCCAGGGGCCAGGATCCCAGCTCCAAGGCCATCTCCAAGCATGAGGAGGATGGTGTGGTGTAAAATGTTCTGTCTTTTCCCCTTGCCCGCCCAGGGAGGCCCTTGGAGAAGATGCGGAGCCAAAGGTGGTTGAGGAGGAGGAGGAAGAGCCAAGAAGGAGCCACAAGGTCCTTGAGGAGAGCAGGCAGGTACGGCAGCAGGACAGGAGGGTCCTCTCGGGTCCCTGACCTCTAGACTTTTGGCTTTATGCTCCTTTTGTGCTTAGGGTCACACAGCAGCATCTATGGGGGAAGAAGCAGGGACAGAAACTCCTCAGGACTGGGTGGGGGATGATTCTTGGTCTGGATCCTGGGGATAGAATTTCCCTGTGACAACCAGCCCGTGGATTGGAAGGAGCCAGGTCTGATGCCGTGCATCCAAACCCCCAGCCCCATCCGTACACGCAGGGGAAGCAAACCCAGAAGGTGTTCTGGGCACGTGCCTCTTGGTGCTGGTGGTCTGCAGGGCTTTCCAGGAGAGCAGGAGCCATGGGAGCACGGAGGTCCTTGCAGTGCCCATCAAACCCTGCCATGGGATGGGAAAATGGGACGTATGGGTCCGTGTAGGGTAGGAGCCAGACCCTGGACAGGCATAGGGAGAGCTGCTCCAGCATCCCTTCCTCCGGAGCTCAGGTCTCGGGGTGTAAGATGTGTCCCACCAACTTCACAGAGGCTGGCCAGGCTGCTCTTTGAGGGCACGCAGATGGTGACAAACATCCAGGTGGCTGCTGACATGAGGGAAACGCAGCAGAGGGCGGAGGAGGCAGAGCTGAAGCTGCAGAGGTAAGAGACCGGCAGAAGGGGAAGGAGCAGTGCAGATGTCGGGGCAGATTTTGGGGGACATCCTACCCCTGGG
>NW_010126512.1:2241-4102 GCF_000699245.1 Pterocles gutturalis
AGGAAGGGCTACACTGAATTTATGTTCCAAAGGAAAATTCAGGCAAACAAAGAGCAAAGCCATCCTGCTTCGCTGCAGGAGCTGGGCCGTCTCCAAGGGACTGGCTGGCTCAGCCCAGTGCCCAGGACTGGGAGATCAGCTGGAAAACACCAGTCCTTGCTCCTGCTGCCTTTGGAGGGCACTGCAGGAACAGTTTATGGCTCTAGCATGTCCCCTGCTCAGATGGTTTCCCAGCTGGGATCTCCTTAAGGAGCCAGGTGCTGTGTCCAGGAACTGTGCGCAGAGCAGGTTTGGGGGTGCCAGAGGTGGCTGGTGTCCAACCTGACCCTTGGGCCATCCCCAGAGCGCGTGGGATGGTGCCTCCGTTTGGAAGAGTTTTGTTAATGTGGATGTTTGCTGTTTGGTGCCGTTTGGCTTTATCTGGAGTATAGACTCTGGACAGTTTAAATCCCAAGTCTAGACGTCGCTGGGAGGCAGTCTGGCGCTGCTTGGCCGTCACCACTTGGTGTTGGAGCACTGGGCAAGGGCAGAGCTGGGGAAAAAATGCCGGGCTGGATGCAGGATGCTCCTGCAGCATGGACCACTGAGCCACACAGAATCACAGCACAGTTTGGGTGGGAAGGGGCCTGAAAGATCATCTCGTTCCACCCCCTGCCATGGGCAGGGACACCTCCCACCAGCCCAGGTTGCCCAAAGCCTCATCCAGCCTGGCCTTGAACCCCTCCAGGGATGGGGCATCCACAGCTTCTCTGGGCAACCTGGGCCACTGCCTCACCCCCCGCACAGGAAAACATTTCTTCCCAATATCTCATCTCAGTCTCCCATCTTCCAGCTTCAAACTGTTCCCCCTCATCCTGTCCCTGCACCCCCTGATCCAGAGCCCCCCCATCTCTCCTGTAGCCCCCTTTCAGCACTGGAAGGTGCTCCAAGGTGTCCCTGGACCCTTCTCACCTGAAGCACTGGCTGCCCTGCCCCAGCTCCCCTGTGTTCCTCCTGCCTGCAGGGTGGAGAGGCTGGAGAACGAAGCCAAGTGGAGCACAGAGAAGATTGAAGACATCACCTCGAAGTGGGTCCTGGCCAAGGAGCTGACGATCCCGCAGGAGCTGTGGCAGCTGCTGAGCCAGCAGCAGGAGCAGTGCACACTGCTGCTGCAGGAGAAGAACAGGCTCATTGATGAGCTGCAGCAGGTAGCCTGGGGACCGGGAAGGGACAACCAGGAAGGATGGAGGGTTTCAAGCTCTGGAGGATGTTCTAAAGGAACAGCCATTCCTGTCTGGCTCTTCAGTCCACCCGCACGTGGCAGGGATCTGTGTAGTGTCAGTGGTCTGGGTTAAAACTGTGCGAGAGTGTTCTGGTTTGGGCTGGGACAGAGTGAACTCTCCTCCCAGCAGCTGGTGTGAGGCTGTTTGGGTTTGTGCCGAGGAGAAGCTGATCACACACTGATGGGCAGAGCTGCTGCCAGGACAGTCGAGGACTTTCCAGCTTCTCTGCTGTGCCCGTGTCTGCAGGGGCAGGAGGAGCTGGGAGGGAGCACAGCACCGGGGACCAGCCCAGTATTCGACCTCAGGTTTGGGACGGAGACCCAAACTGGCCGATGGTCTGTTCCATATAATGTACACCATGTACGTATAGAGATGAGGATCTGTCTGGAAGTGCTCTCTCTTGCTCCGGGTCATCCCCTCCCTCTGTGGGTCACCCCTCTCTTGGGCTTGTCTTGCTCCCTTGGTCAGCTTTCAGTCTTGGATGCTCAGGCTCTTATCACCTTTCTGGGATGGTGGTTTTGGGGCTCTCCCTGCTCCGGTATCATTCGGCAGGAACGGGCTGAGCCATTTGCATTGGGTGGTGAGCAGTATCACTGTGT
>NW_010126513.1:0-613 GCF_000699245.1 Pterocles gutturalis
ACCCCCCCACCCATGGGACCCCCCCCTCATCCCGGGCTGTTGGTTGCGATCGTTCGTTAGCGTGAGGACGGTGGGGTGCAATTAAGAGGGGGGTTCTTATTAATTAGGGGACACCCAGGCCTGTGCAGCACCCTGCACCCCAAGTCCCGTGCTCTGCACCCCCTGCACCCCAATTCCCATGCACAGCACATCGTGCACCCCAATTCCCGTACTCTGCATCCTCTGCAAAACCCTGCACCCCATTTCTGTGTGCACAGCACCCCGTGCACCCCAATTCGGGTGCTCTGCACCCCGTGCACCCCAATTCCCATGCACAGCACATCGTGCACCCCAATTCCCGTACTCTGCATCCTCTGCAACACCCTGCACCCCATTTCTGTGTGCACAGCACCCCGTGCACCCCAATTCCTGTGCCCTGCACCCCGTGCACCCCAATTCCCATGCACAGCACCCCGTGCACCCCAATTCCTGTGCCTGCATCCCCTGCACCCCAATTCCCGTGCCCTGCACCCTGTGCACCCCAATTCCCATGCACAGCATCCCGTGCACCCCAGTTCCTGTCCTCTGCACCCTCTGCAACACCCTGCACCCCAATTCCTGTGCCCTGCACCCC
>NW_010126514.1:0-16085 GCF_000699245.1 Pterocles gutturalis
GCAGAGCTGGCTGGCCCGGCTGCGCTGCAGGAGTAGCGATGTGCCAGCGCTGAGGTGAGAGGTTGTCTCTGTGCCTGTGTTGGTCAGGAGTCAGCAGTGCCGTGGTGGTGGTTTTCCTCCCACTGTGTTCTGTTGTATCTCTTTAACTTGCAGGTGTGTGACTTCTGAAACGGTTCCCGCTTGTTAGCGAGCCTGAAGCATGAGTCACGCCGGGCACTGCCTGCCTCCTGAGTTTGTGTAGCAGTAAAAAACCACCCCAAACTCATCAGATAGACTGTAAACTTTTTGGGGCAAAAGCTGCAGCTATGGTCTGTGCCTATGCTGACGGAGAAGTTTGGCTTGGGCCTTCCTCCAAGCCGCTGGGTCAAGTAAGCGTGTGTTAGCGGTTCCCCAGCCGGCGCGGGTTTGGGGTTCTGGGCGGCGCACGTGTGTTGCTCACTCAGGTTAGTGATCGTCTCTGTGACGGATGAAAGAAAAGACAGTTTCCGAGTACATGAAATAAACATATACAGAAGTCATGTTTCCTTCTATGCAGTGTTCTTTTTGTGTTTTGCCTTTGTTCAAAGCCTGATAGTAATTTGTAATTTTTTTTTTCTTTCTGTCTGAGGGCCTGTTCAGGTAGTGCAGGATAACAAACAATGTGTATGAGGCAGTTATTGGTAAACATATGGCTCTGGGTGAGTTGTTGACTTACAGTGCAAAACAAAAACCTCAGAGTGCTGGCTGAACAGTACATCCAGCTTGAGGCAAAACTGAAAAGATTTCCTTCAGCTTTGGTTTTATTGCATGTAGAGTAAACTGCTGATTATTCTTGCTAAGCCCATTACTTCTGCTGAATTCCTCTTTTCCCCCAGTAGAGATGAGAAGGCTCATGGCTGTTTCAGATGGGCTCGCTCAAAATGCCAGCAAGATGTGAACGGAGTCATGTTCTGATTGCAAGGAGGGAGAGTATTTTTTTTTCTTTTTAACCAGTCATTTATCGGTTATAATCACTATGTAGAGCTTTTCAGTATAAAATGATTCACAGCTTTCTCTCTGACAGGGTAATTTCTTTCTGTGTATATTTCTTTCCATATGTGCCACCTTTTGTTGTAGCAGCTGCCTCAGTTTCTGCTATGTAAGATCATTGCAGGTGCACGATTTAGTGTCTTGAGCTGGGGGAGGGGGGTATAATTACATTTTAAATTAACAGGTGGAATGCATCAAAGTGTGCACAGTTTTTTATCCCTTAAAAAGGGGAGGGAACGAGAAGTGGGGGGAAGGGAGAGGTGTCTGTGTGGTGTGGGAGTTGAATCTGAATGTCTTTATGAACTCGCTCACAAATAGTTGTGTGACTTCAAAACAAATCAAAGTTGTTGATTATTGCAGGGAATATGAAACTTTTTGAAAAGTCATCTTACATGTTTCTCCCCTAATTGTTTTTACGTCTTGGGAAATACATTTGAGTTTGTGTATTTTTAGCAATATTGGTTTTGAGCCTTTCTCGTTGATGCTGGTTAGCAGGTTGCTGAGAAGGCAGGGCTGTCAAAGTAAAACAAGTCAATGCTAGTGTGTGCAAAGATGGTCTGCCTACTCACGGGAGGGAAGAAGCAGGTGAAGAGAAGTAAGTCTGGGGAGCTCTGTGGAAGTGATCCTTTCAGGGTTGTTGCTGAGGAAACTGAAGTTTGATGTATTTCCTTTTTAAGTCAAACAAATGACGTAAGTATCGTATTAAAAAGGTAGAGTGAAATAAAATTGTATGGCAAAGTCATGCTTCAAAGCTTGAGGTGTTGAAGCTCCGCTGGATTCAAGATAGTCTTTATGTGTACTTTGCTTCTGTTCCCATCTCTTTCAAGCAGTGGCAGGGCTGAAGGATGGTATCTGGGCCCTTTCAGGCTATGCAAAGTGTAAAACTGGTTCAAGCCCCTGTTTCCTGCACTACTGGGCAGGAATGAGAGGCAATCAGCTTGAAAGCAGACCATTCTCTTATATGCAGGAATAAGCACGTGATACGTCTGGCATACACCAAGAGCGTTTGCTTTCCTTCAAGGGCAGATCACCTTGATGGCAAGGAAACACGCCTTCTCAGGCTGGGTTAGGAGCCTGGGTAACAGGTCTGTCAGGTGGGGAGGGCAGTTTAATTTGTTAGGGAAGTGGAGAATTTTGGGGAGGTGACCAAATCCCCACCCATCCATCACACTGTCAGCCAACAATTACAGTCCCACAATACAGTATGTTTCCTGTGTTCTTCTATTGTGGCTAAATGCTGGAATCTCAGGTCTGAGGCAGCACCAGAGAATGTGCTTGCGTCCTTGCCAGCAGAGCCTCTTCATGCCTTATCTTCAACTGGCGAATGAATTGGGGCGATAGGATAGTCCCTGGGACTGTTGCTGCTGCAGCAACTGCTTCTGACACTGCTCCTGTCACTGCTCTAGCTTAAATCCAACATCAGAGGAATGAAAGGCATTGAGAGTGTCAGGTTGTATTGACATTCTTGTTTGGGAAAGCAAGCTCGAGATGTGGTTTCAGTTAAGTAGCTGCTCCCCTTCTCAATGAATTGAAGTGATTCTCCAAAGTAGAATGAGAGCTTGTGGTGCTTTGGCATGTGCTCACATTTCAGTTATGTGTTTTGGGATAAGACAGGTGTCATAAATGTGACATTTTCCTTTGAGAAAGCTATAGCTATATTTAAGAGAACAGTTGTGAACTTATTGCCTATAGTTATTCTGTTTTTCTGACTGCATGTGATGCTTGATGTTGGCAGATGACTCCTAGAGATCAGATAAAGGCAATGTATTTTGAAGATGAAGCATCAAAAGTTATGGAAAGCCTAAGTAAATATTTCTCTTGCTTGTATTTACAGACAGCTCTGTTCCTGAAGGATGTCATGGATTGTCCTGTCAAAATTTGATGTATATGTAACTTTTTTTTTTAACATGTCTCTGTTCCTGTTTAGCAGGGCTCTTAACAGTTGAAATGTAAAGTACTTGGAAAAGGAGCAGCTTATAAAAAAAAGATGCAGAAGGCATTGCTTTCTATGGAGTATATAGTAATCTTTTTTTTCCTGGCACGTAGTCCTAAATTTGTTACAGGAAACAGGAGGAGGGTGAGTGTGATAGTGTAAAAGGGAATGTGGACTGTATCTTCTGTAGATAATTCTGACTTAAATATTTGCCTATGATTGGTCACTTCTGGTTTTCTTAATTGGTGAACTACCTTCCAGACTTTCTGGTGGTTTTCTTTTCCCAGTGTTTTGGATGAATTTCAGAGAGACGGGAAGAGGTTACATGTCTTCAAAGTTCTAGGCCAGGTGCATGCCTCTGTTGGTGAGGGCAGTAGTAGAGCTCTTGAGCAGTTTCTTCAAAAGAAATGTTGCTGGTTGAACTTATTGGAAGCCACAGAAGTGGCTTGTGTTAGCAAATCTTACAATCCTAACGCTTCTGTAGACCTGCCTAAGGTTAGTGCAATTCTTGGGCTTCCTTTCAATCTAAAAATTCACTTTGGAGGGAGAGCCTGTGCATCTTTGCAGATCCTCAAAAGGAAAAGGCAGCTGTTACCAAAAGTTATTGCTGCCAGAGCGAATTCTTACTTTTGTGTTGCTTTAGTTCATAATGATCAAGTGTTCTCTCTGTCTGATGGCTGTTGAGTTGCTGAGTGAAGTAACTCTGGTTGGAATCTTCTATGCAGCAAGTGGTGATCTTACTTACACTTGTAGTTAGTTTGGAAGAAAATGAGATCTTTATAAAGCTGGAAATAAAAGGGGCATTGTTGCTGGCAGTGCTACTGCCTGTCAAGTTTAAGGCATGCAAGCTAGGTGTGAAATTGGAGAGCTTGATAGTACCAGAAGATGTAGTGTTTGTTCTGTAGACTAAATATTTTATCTGAAATGTTTCTCCTGTAAAACACTACAACAATAAATGCATAGAACAACAAGCAATGCTGATCTAAAAGAGCTCTGATCTGAGTTCATAACTCATTTGTAAGGAAGGAAAGACTTAACTACCTAGCCATCAAAAAAATCAGTTTAAAATTTGTGTTATAAATACATCATATTACAATCTCCCAGCTAATTCAGAAATGAGGGATGTTTTTCAGAAAATGTGTTTTGAATTTCCTAATGAAATAAGGAAACAGAAATAAGTCCTGGATTGAAGGAAATATTTTATATTTAACCTCAATCTCTAGCATTTAAAATGACTTTTGTTGCTTTTGGAACAACTTCGTAACTTCAAATGGATTTGCAGTATTATTTGTTTAGTCTTAATTAAAAAAAAAAATGAAATTAAGATTTTGACAAGACAACTTGGGCTTCAGACTATTCCAGTGATGTCTCTTGTGACTCTCTTTTTGGAATGGGTGCTCCAAAGCTGCGTATATGGTTATCTACTTTGAATTCAAGTTTTATTGTTGAAATTACTATGTTCTAGCTGTAAGAGCCCTTGAAAAAATCAGTTAAATTTGAACTCATTAAAGCTGAAACAGTAGTTATGCACTTCTAAGGAAATAAACACATGGAAGTTGGGTAATTCAAGCAGGCCATATGAAACCACTGCTACAGAACACTGCTTCATGCATCCTTCCATGAGTGTGGCAGTTTTTAGATTGTGTTGGGTTTGTTTGTTTGTTTTTTAATGTGACCCTATGGAGGAGAATGGAAAGGGTACTACTTTTTAAGTCTCTAGTGTGGTTAAGAAAATCTTAATGACCTCTGTCATATAGGCTTATATTGTTAAGCAAAGGACTTCTCATTTGTGTTTCAAGCAAATGTCTCATGCTGTCTGCAGCCTTTCTAGAGTGGTACTTCCACATCTCGTTAGCAAAAAGGAAAAATTCTTTCTGCAGAATGTGTTTATCTCGTTTCTTTAGTCTGAGTAAAATGGGCATTAATCATTAAATCCACGTGTCAAGGACCAGGCTGGAGAAAATACGTTTATACTATGTTTGGTAATTATAGTTATGTAGAAAGTGCAATAGACCTGCAGGTCATTAAGTCTTATTATTGCCTGCTTTTTGTTCACCAGCTCAACTGAGTGAATTTTATTTTCCCCTGAAGTTTTTGTTGACAGACAGTAGATGACTGACAGGATACAGGAAGGCTTCTTCCCACTGAAATTACCTAATTCAGTGAATGGTCAGTTAACAATACAAGTTAATTGATATTTTTTGAGATATCATGATTGGTAATTATTTAATGGCTTTCAGATTGGTTTGCTGTGATGCAGGGTCATGCTTTGGTCCTGCATCATTCCGTGCCATAGTCCTGTCTGTTTTAGAGTCTGTTAGGTATTTCTGCAATGACTTTTTCCTAGGTATTAATCTGCCCCCAACTTTAACAATTTCTAATGTTTGAGTTACGCTGTGCAGTGATACTTTGCCTTCATGTAACTTCATATTTTCCAAACAAATCCAATTCAGCACAGTCAGTTTTTGAGTACAGAGAGTGTTCTGGACAAGGCATACCTTTCCTTGTGGAGGCAGCAGTTTAAACTAGAATTGACAGCAAATCATCCAGCCTGTTTCAGGGTAACTTTTCAGCCTTTACACTCTTACATGGTGTCCTTCTGATAATTACCCTGGTTAACCTGCTCGGAGTGAGGAGTTTTGTCTTTGGGCCACATCAGTACATGATCAAATGAAGTGTGGTTTGTTTGGTTTGTTCTTACACTCTTTCTTCTGTGCTAGCATTCATTTAGTAGGTGAAATTCAGATGGAAAATAAATGGTCAATCAAGAGAAAATTCAATACAATAATTAGTTCAAAATCCAGAACTGTCTGAACTGCTACTGAGCAGACTGTATTGGCTTTTTACTGTATAAATGGTGTTACCCGCCCCATATAAAGAGTGTCTGTAAAAACTGTAAACCAGACTGTTGACTGGCTTGCTGAATGGAGAATAAATTGTGGTGTCATTAGTGCTGTTGAAAAGTTATTTATGCCGAGTAAACCCTAATTAGGATTACTTGTAGTACAAAATTGCTTTATTGCTGTAGAAATAGGATTTGACTCTTCTGAGAACAATAAAAATCTTTATTTGGAATTTTCAACACTAAAACTTGCTCTTGTTGCCTCTTTCCTCCAGTCCTGTTGTCAAGACAAAATTAAATGTTAAAAACGTAGCCTCTGTAATGTGTTTTTCCAAATGCAGAGAAGATCAAGTAATCTAAGCAACTTTTCTATTTCTTTCTTACAGCGTACTTTGAACAAAGTGCTATAATTTTACACTACTGTCATCCTCAGCATTTCTATTTCTGTACCTTCCTTTAGTGTTCTAGGGGATTTATAACGGCAACTGAAATTCCCCTTGGGCTGAAGCCTGGCACAGAAGCTCTCATTATGAGTGAACCTTGTTTTGCAAAATTAAAAGCAAAGCATCCATCAAGAGGCTTTCTTAAACCTACAGGAAAGTGAAAAAAAAAGATGTTTACGGTTGCAGATCAATTTTTTTTCCCTTTGCAGGAAAAATCCAGCTGACTTTGGAAACCCGTAAGGTGTGGGTGTGCAGTCAATAGCAATGGCAGATTCAGTGGGACATTCCTATTACATTTAGAAAATTTTAAATGAAAGTCATAATTCCCCAATATGCTGAACATTCTTTGCTGAAGTAAAAGCTGCAGCTGCAACAGATACCTGCCTAACAAAGGTACAGTGATAGTTTTCAACTCTCTGAGGGTGCTTGTCTGAGCAGTAGTGTGTAAGAAGACGGCTGGGGAGTTACATGCTTCAGCTGAAGTTAAGTACCTGTAGACCCTCAGCTCCTTGGAAAAGGGAGTCATCATACTGAACTACCTACACAGTATCTGCTTGTTTAAAATCCTGGGTTTTTTTGTGTTTAAACAAACCCCTTGTTTTCTGTAGGAATTGAGGCTTTATGTAATTGTGTGGAAGCAGAAAGGACATTCTGAGCCACAAGCCACTTTCAAGTATGGAAGGTGGAATAATTTAATTTGATTAAACGTGAAATATCAAAGATAAGTTCTGAGGAACTTTGTAACAGTGATTGGATAGAGGACAGATCCTGCATTAACATTGTCATTGATGATGGCATTGTGGGAAAACCTGACGAAGGTCAGCTTTGGGATTAGTGGATCTGACAAGCCCTTTGGCATCTGCACGCGTTCAGTCCAGTCATAATACATATCATCTGTCACTGGTTTGTTTGGAGGAAGTGAACCTGGGGTGAGAAGAGCTGGGGTTTTTGTGGTTATAAGAAGTGGCATAATGTGCAGGAAACTGTGTGGTTTTTAGTCTTGTGGGCATGCAATAAGCTTTCTTTAAACTTAATGCAAAAATAGTTGATGCTTTCATTAGGATACTTTAAAAATCTCATTGCAGTTTCCCAGAGCACTTAACAAATTGTCCTGTGCCTGGGGATTTCTTCACTTGTTTCTTCCCACAGACCCACCAAGTCTTGTAATTCTTTAGGGGTGCATCTATCTTTTGTAGGTATCAGTCGAGATGTATTTGATGATATATAAAAAAGGTGTTGGACCGGTGCTGGGACGGTTTATGAGAGAAATCACAGATGTGGAGGGGTGAAGCCTGTGCTGCCACTGATTTTCCTCTGCTACATTGCTTTATTGGAATTGTGCCTACATAGAATACTGAGTTTGAAAGTCAGTGTTAGGCAGGACAAAAGGACATGTGATTTAGGCTGGCAGTTGAAGATTTGCCTAGAATGAAGTAGGTCGGACCTTGTGGGCTCTTAAGGAGAGGCTTTATGAGGAACGAGGCAGTTTTGAACAGTGAAAGAAGTGAGATTAGTCTAGGCTCAAGTCCAGAATAGAAATAAATGTGAAGATGAATGTCAGAAAGGAAAAATGGGAGTACAGTGTTCAGGAGCAAGAATGGAAATACGAAGATCTAGGTCAGGAAATAAACACTGTTTTCACTTGAAAATACACAGGGAAAGTAGTAGTGAAAGCTGCAGATTTTAGAATAGTTTTCAAAGGGTAGTCTTGGAGCCGAGATACTAAACTGCTGCGGAAGTCGTGACTGTGGGCTTTACATTAATTCCTCCACCTTCTGTTCTACAAGAAGGAAATGATTATTAATAAAATTCAGTATAAGGGAGAAGGGTATCCATGTTGTGGGTTTTCTTTTGGTGTTGCTTATGTGGTTTGTTGTTGGTTTGTTGTGGGGTTTTTTTTAAGAATATTATGTTTCTAAACGTTGAGTAGGAATGGCAAGAAGGGACAGAATTGTAAGATAAGTGCTTCTCCTTGGTTGGGAACAGCAATAACGTGTCTTTCTATTAGTAGTCATAAACTGAAGGAAACTTTAAGTTATTTGCCCCAAACACCTTCAATTTCAGTAATAGTTTTTCACAGGGTGGATTCTTTTGTTTATCTTTGATTCCCATCATGACTCGGTGAACAGTCAGTTGACAGACTCTACTGCAGTTTAAGGTTATATACCGTAGTTAGTGTAATGCTAATTACAACAGTAGAGTCTAAAAGGCCTAAGAGCAGTGGTGGTGGAGGAGGGGGCTATGGGTTTTTTTTTTTTGTTGTTGTTGTTTCAAGATGGTCTGTAGGGACTTAGCCATTTCCAGTGTTGACTTACCTGTTTGGGCATTTGCAGTGGTGGTCTCATGTCGCTGTTGACTTACATGCAAAATGGGCTGATAATGGTTGCCTGGTGTTGGGATTGCTCCTGAACTGTGTGGGTCTTTTGAGTGCTTAATACTCTTCAGAGACTGAGATAGTGTAGGCTCTTTTTATGATGGACCATGCTGGAATAATTTCTTAATACAAACGTGGTGATAAATGCAGCTCTTGGTTTTAGTGTCATAACCATAACTCAGTACCTTGTGGAAAATACTGGCCCTCACTGCATAGGAACTGTCTTCCTCTCTGTCATACATGGAGTTATTACAGCACTTGTAAAATCTACAGTCTTTAAATATACTGAAAATAGGAGCATATCAGTGAAGTTCTGATCAGAGTTATTCTCAAAGGTGGTGTATCCCATGGAAAGCAGGAGGTGTAGGCTGAAATGCTTGTGGGTGATCTGTCACACTTGTTTAGTTCAGTACTGGTAGTCCTCTCCATCCAGAAATACACAGCCGCCTGTGAAACACAGTGTAAGACAGCAAACGAGCACTAATTTACTGGGTCACAGCAGCCCATAATATTTGAGTTAAACTGCACTGTAAGGTCAGTAGTGATACAGCGTGATCAGAACATAGAATAATATGTTCCTTGGGCAGTTTCTGTGGGAATCCCTGTAGGTTTTTTCTCTTGATCTTTATAATTTGCTGTGTTTATACAAAGCTTTTCAGCATCCTTGTAGTTCATTGAAGCTGTTGGGAGGGATGGAGTGAGCTACGTTGGAACTGGCACATCCATAACTCTAGTTTGGAAGTGTGTGTATTTCCTCTGCTTGAGTTGACTTGTTTGTGGTCAGCTTAGATCTTGTTTTAAAATATGATGTATAAAAATTGCCACTAAATCTTAATAGTGCACATAGTCAGATACCCCTTAATTGCTGAAAGGAATTGTACATTGTGCATGCTTGCAAGAGCAAGGACTGTCTCTGTAGAGCTGAAAGGTTCTTCTTAGTTGTAGGTTACATTGCAGACCCTAGGAACATAACTATTCCTGTAATAATACCTGTTTAAATTTGTGCTTTTCCAATGGCTCTAGTGAGGAATGGAACCACATCCTCAATTAAAAAGGCTATGCAAACTCTAAATAATTGAAAGAATACTGTACGGTTAATAATCCACTGATGTTTTGAACTGTTGATACATCTTCCTGCATCCTAGATGCTCCTGGAGGGAGCATCAAAGCAAAAGCAACACCTATGTTCGTTACTTCTGCCATGGCTGCAGCTCAAGAGGGTTATTATAGAATTGCTAGACACTGCATGGCTGCTCATCTGCAAGCTGCTAACTTTATACAGTTGTGGGCATCCCATTCCCTTGTTCATCTGACAGGGATCCTTAAGAATGAAAAAACTCATTCTTGAAATGTGTTAAAAAAAAAAAAAAGTTGAGACCAACAGCTTCAACTATAACTTAGTTATAAATCTTCTTACAAGATAGTTTCCTATAATTTTTGATTGCTGTAGATTACCGTGCAGACAGAACTGCAGATGTCTCGGGTATTGATTACGAAGTTTGCAGCAGACCAGGTGAATTGAGCTCAACAGATATAACTAAAAAAGGCAATGGAGGTGCTAATCTAAAATACAAAGCCATTGTAAAGAGACTTTGTCATCTTCTTAAGAACATCTGTCAGTGTTTGAGCCATCAGCATTACTTCTAGATATGGATACGAGAAACTGGGATCTCATCTCCTGTTAACTGTTTCACATTTTAATTACTTAGTGAAATTCAGTACCAGCCCTGTGCACACTTATTCACTGGTCTCAATGATAAAACTGGTAAGCTGAAGTCTGATAAACACAGATGTTTATGAGACTACTTCTCCTAGAGACTCCCTGTATCATCCGTGTTTATATATAGTGATATCAATAAGAACTTGGGTTATTCTGTAGAAAACATTTCTAACTTCATTTTAGGAGCTGGGAAATCTCAAGATTTTGAGGTTTCTTGCAAAACAGTTCTTGAAAAAATTAAGTTTGTGGTTACTTGACATGCCATGCTTCAGCCTAGACCGTGTTTTAGATTTTTAGCATTGACTTTAGGAATAAAAAAATATTGTAAATCAAGTTTTTGTAGTGGTTTTTTAAGGAAGATTCTCACAAAAATATAGGAAATGCATAGCAAATACAGTTCAAAGTATGGTGTGTTGTGATTAGTTGTTCTTGAGTAGTGAAAAAATCTTCAAAAATTCTGGTAATTTCTATTAGATATTAAGAATCTTCTATAAAAGTAGTGATCTTGGATTGTATGTTTATCTTCTGTGGGATTCCAGTAGCAAGTGTTAAAGTTTTGAATTGGAGGGAAGTAGGTGATGGCAAACAGCATCTCAGCCATGGATTTCATGGTGGTCTGCAGTGGGATCTGCTTTCCTCACAGCTGGGTTTGTTAGTACTAGCTAAGGGCTCAGGCTGACCTTCAGCTAAGATAAACCTTTATTTCAGGGTAACCAATGTCAGTGATAACTACCATACTGGCCAGTTATATCGCTGGTGAACTCTGAGTTAGTTCATGCATAAAGAAAAAAAAAACCATAATGCCACCACTCACTTTTGATAGGATTTTGCATCCTCTGTGTGTTTATGTAGATGACAACTACTGCAGCCCAATGGAGCATCGCTGTCATGGATTATTGTTGGGAGAAGCCACTGAGCAGCTTTGTCATATGGTAGCCGGGTGAGACTACTAACTGTTTTGAAGAATGAAAGTAGGGTTTTTCTTACTGTTTTTTCCTTAGTCCCTGAAAGTTGGATTGTCTTCTTGGGCAGTATATAGTTAGTGAGGACTTGAGCTTTGCCTTGTGCAGATGGTTCTGTTACTTTTTTTTTTTTTTTTTTTAAATAATTGGTGTTGCAAATTGGAAAGTACGGGCAAAGGATTCAAGACTACTTCTAGTTTAGGAGTTCTTACAGTTGTGGTTCAGAATGTTTGCAAGGTGAAGATTGGTACCTCGTGTCCTACATGTCTACATCTTTTATATGAAAATAAATGTTCTGATTTGGTATGCTGATGTAGCCTCATCTTCTCCTTTCTCTGTAGCATTAATGGATAGGAAAGAAGTGTGTATAAATATATTGCCTGTGGTTGATGTAGAAATTTATTCAGATGCATACTCTATATCCATTTGTTGCTCCTATCCAGAATTGTTTACACGTTCTTAAAATCTAGATCTAAAATTTAGGTGATGTGATGAGATGGTTAGACTTCAGTGTTGATAACTCGCCTCCTGGGTTTGATTTTTAATGGACTAAGTCAGGCAACTTACTACTTTCCCACCTGTATCCTGTGGTAAAATTTTTTTTTTTCTCCTTTCCATGATAGCTACTAGAAGGCATGACTTAATGTTTGAACTGGTCATTGACCAAAGCTGGGCAATATTGATGCCAGGTGTTTTTAAATGAGGAGAAATAGGTAAGTAGGTTAGGTAAAGGTTGCGTAGTCATGGATAGCAGAAATCCTAGTTGTGATGGTGGTACTAACACAGTAGACTTGTACGCTTCATCTGGGTGGTTTGTTTTTCCCTGCTATCAGACTCTTGAAAACAGTGTGGTGGTACTTCTTGTTTTCATGTACATTTTGTTGAAAAAATGGGGAATGGATAAAAATGTAAGCTGCTTGTGCAAAGGAAGAAATGTGAAATGTGTGTTAGTCTTTATAATGTCATGCAAAATGTGAAACAGAGAAAATATGCAATGCTATTCGGGGTAGCCTTGCAGTCACAGGGTTTGGAAAGTATGAAACTAAATACTGCAGCTTTAATGGTATGAGCCCTTTTTCTTCCTGAGTTGGAATAATGAAATCTTGCAAGCTGTTGATACACCAGTGTTTAAACTGGCTTCTGTAACCTTCCAGCTGCAAAAGTTTTTACATGTTTTCAGATAGTTCAAACTACAAACCCATTCGTGTTTTCAAAGTGCGCAAAAGCCTAATGACTGCTAAGTTCCTGATTTCACTCTTACCTGTACTAACAATCCAAAAGAAGAAAATGGGTTAGTTTTTTGAAGGAGCTCCATAGCTATGCCTAGTGTTTATTCTGCTGTTACTTTTTTTTTTTAAAGGGAGGGGGGAACAGGCTGGTATTTTTCTTTGATGTTTTTAAACTGATAAAGCAACTACACTCTTATAGCTCCACAAGTCATGCAAATACTGTGTGCACAGGTGCATCAGCCTTAAATACAAGTCAATGCTCTCTAAGTCTACAAATCCGATAACTCTTCTCACATATGTCTGTCAGCAACACTGCAGGCTGTTTCCAACATCCTGAAGGCTGGAAGTTAGAAATAGAAAACTTTGGAGGGCAATCTGGTAGTTTTTCAGAAGTGGTTGTTTTAGCATGTTACACGTGCAGGCACAACTGCGTGTATAGGAGGGACACACGGGGGAAAACTATGTGGTCAGTGGGACCTGAATGGGTTAGAAGATTGTAAACAAGTTTGCTTTGTCTTCCTTTGAAAAATGATGTATGGGACTGTTAGTATAACCCATATTGATCTCCTTCTGTACTGAACAGGCCACAGATGTTTCAGAATCTAATCTTGGTAAGATAAATGAAAGACTGGAATTTTTTCCTGAAAATTCCAAGTGGTGGTGAATCTGCTGCCACCCTTGGTAAATAGGTATTTGAATTTATTATTGCATTGTGTGTTTTGGAAATAATAATTTTGAAATTGTGCTTCACCATTCAGTTCCTGGTTTATAGTCTATTCCGACCCTTATAACTTTGCTTGCTAGCTTGAAGAGTCCTTTTTCTTTTTTTTCCTCCCCTCTTCCTGTAAGTGATTTAACTGCAGACACATCTCCCAGCAGCTTTCTTTTTCATCAGCTAAAGTGAGCTCCTTGTGTCCTTCCAGTCTGGAATATCATCTAATCCTGTAATTATTTCAGTGGTTCCTTTCTGAACTTTCTTCAATTTACCTCCTCTTGATCTTCTGTTCTGCAGGGACCTAGCTTAGCAACACAGATGGTGGAAGATGAAACTGAGACAACAAGTGAAGAACTGCCTCCTCATCTGCGGGAAGAGCCTCCTGAAGGTACAGTACTAGCAGTCAATATAAACTCTTTGCATTAAATTAGGGAAAGTGTTCTGGCCAGGGAAGTCTTATTTATCTGTCTATCTGACTTGAGAGCCTGTGTCTGCCTCTTTTCTGAGAGGGATAAAGCTTGTCAGTGCTGACAGCTGAGCCAACCTCCCAGCCAGAGGTCTAGCCAGCCCCCAAGCCTACTTTTGCATTCAAAGGCTGCACCCACAGAGGTGCGGATATTGTTCTGCATTCTCTTTTAACAATATGGTTTCTGATTAAAATTGTCCTGTTGATCATCCTGTCTGTAGGCTTAGGAATAAAATGCCTCCTCTGCTGCCCTGTTTGTGATGTTTTGAGCCTTCATTAGGGAAGACTTCCTAAGCAGTCATGTATTCTGTCCTTACCTCTCTCTGCAGCATCCTGCTATTGACATTGGCCCCAGCAGAGACTTATCAAAGTTAGGTATTCTACTGATTTTGTTTCTTTCCGCCATCCCTCTTGGAAGCCAGTTTAGCCATCTGAGAAGGACGCAGTGAGATGCTGTCAGTCAGTAGGAGGCTCAAAAATGCCATTTTTAATTAAAAACCTTGTTTGCAATGACATGCCCTGGGTTTGTACAGGGAACAGATTTTTCCTACTGGGTAAATGTTGCAGACATTGTACATGTGCAACAAAATAGGTGTTGATTTCTTTCGAATAGAAGCTGCTAACATTGCCGCAAGCGATGATACGTTTTGAGCTTTGTCTCCAGTTCAGTGGCTTTTAAAACACAGTCACTCATAATCATTGTGGATGGCTTAAACAACTCAGAGTGCTGAGATTCTTATTAGCAACTTACTGTTAAAATACCATGACATTTCTCTGGGAAACATAAATGTGTTTTATATTTTTCCCTTAAGAGAATAAGATGCTGACAGAGCATTTATACTGACAGCATTCTTAAAAGGAATATGAACCAAGTAGATGGTTTAAGGAATTCGCTGCTCCATCCCCTCTTGTTGAGCATTCTTTTATAGTTTTCTCATTAAGTTGCAATTTCTTGTTCCGCCATTTCATATGTTCTGTGTTGGCAATTACAATATAAAGAGGTAAGTGAAAGGAAGTTTCTTTTTGCAACTCCAATGAAGTGGAAAGGAAATAAATGTGGAAGATGTTGTGACTGCTATATATATGCACAGAAGATATAATCTTGATTTCCCCCCCTCCCCCCCCCGCTTTCTTTGTAAGTAATGCCAAGTCAGCATTGGAAGTGTTTGCTTCTGCTGCAACCCTGCTGATTTGAACAATGATGAAAAATGTCAGTATTGCTATTCCACTTCTGTGTCTTGTTGGGTGGTCTAGGATAAGTATGTGCTCTGGATATGCCCACTTTGCTGGTGTGATGAAAAAGAACTCTAACAGTTGAGCTGGTATGGTTAAGTACTACTATGGTACAGTAGTTACTGTGAGTTCTTTGAAAGTCTGAGCCCAATATGTACTTTCTAAATTTACAATGATGCTGAGAGTTGCAAAATAGGAAGGATATTGAGAGTACAACTGAAACTAGAGGCTGCCTGGGAGAAGAGGTGGAAAAATGGCTCCTGAAAGAGCCATCAGGATTATGCTGAACTTATATCTGGCTCTGTGTATTAGTGGAGCTGAGTAACAGGATTCTTCTGTAGAAGCTGCTGTCTACTGGCATAGACCAGCCAGAGTTACTGTGAAGACCATGTAGTTGCAGGAGTGATTACAAATACCCCAGGAAAGGAAGATCTCTGAAGTTCTTTTCCTATTAAATGCCATTAAGTACTATTGTCTTGTTGCTGCTTTTCTACTGATTCTGGTTTCTTCTAATAGCCCTTTCCTGGTTAAATCAAATGCTTTGCAATAAGTAAATAAACTATGTTGTGATGACTGCTGCGCTCTTGTTTCCTAGGATCTATGAACTGGAGACTATGTCTGCTTGCCTCCTTGGTAATGAGCACATAAGGGATGGCAAGCTCTGCAGAGTCTGGGTCTTTCTAGCACAATCTATCATTTCGCCAGGTTGCATGGCAGTGACTCTGTTTCCTAGCTTGCACTGCATATTTACTCCCCTCCTGAAAGGAGGGGAATTGGAAGCACTGTGCTATACAAATATTGCATTAAAATAAAAGCTTACCCTCCAGGGACTGTCATGTTTCTGAACAGAGTTGCACTATGGCCTTCTGCAAATAAAGAGACGATTTTACAAGTCCGTCACGGACGTGTATGTGTAGGTGACAAGCGGTACAGAATAGCAAACGGTGGTTTCGGGTGTAGTGTGGCAGCCTGTCAGTATTTGAGGCAAGAGGAAGTTTTGTGGTTTAAAAAAGAGGTTACCCCGAGGGGTAACCAAGGCAGAGGCTAGTGTCTGCGTGTAACCTGAATCCATTTATTTTACCTGCTGTCAAAATAACTTTTTTTACATTGAAATGAATCACCGGAGTACCGGAGCGCCGAGGGGTAAATGGCGGGGGTGC